>NC_135492.1:33827267-34116578 GCF_052094955.1 Ictidomys tridecemlineatus | reverse complement strand
GGAGGGGGAGCATGGGAGGAATAGATAAATTCTAAATAGGGCAGAGGGGTGGAAGGAAAAGGGAAGACACAGGGGATTAGCAAGGATGATGGAATGTGATGGACATCTTTATACAAAGTTCATGAAAATTTTAAACATGAAAAATTGTGCTCTATGTGAAATAAGGATTGTAATGCATTCCACTGTTGTCATGTATTTAAAAAAAATAATAAACCCCTAAAAATCATGATCTAAAAGACATCTAGAAAGAAAGAAAGAAAGAGGAAAGAAAGAAAGAAAGAAAGAGGAAAGAAAGTAAGAAAGAAAGAGGAAAGAAAGAAAGAAAGAAAGAGGAAAGAAAGAAAGAAAGAAAGAGGAAAGAAAGAAAGAAAGAAAGAGGAAAGAAAGAAAGAGGAAAGAAAGAAAGAAAGAGGAAAGAAACAAAGAAAGAGGAAAGAAAGAAAGAAAGAAAGAGGAAAGAAAGAAAGAAAGAGGGAAGAAAGAAAGAAAGAAAGAGGAAAAGAAAGAAAGAAAGAAAGAAAGAAAGAAAGAAAGAAAGAAAGAAAGAGGAAAGAAAGAAAGAAAGAAAGAGAAAAGAAAGAAAGAAAGAAAGAGGAAAGAAAGAAAGAAAGAAAGAAAGAGGAAAGAAAGAAAGAAAGAAAGAGGAAAGAAAGAAAGAAAGAAAGAGAAAGAAAGAAAGAAAGAAAGAAAGAAAGAAAGAAAGAAAGAAAGAAAGAAAGAGGAAAGAAAGAAAGAGGAAAGAAAGAAAGAAGAAGAGGAAAGAAAGAAAGAAAGAAAGAGGAAAGAAAGAAAGAAAGAGGAAGAAGAAAGAAAGAAAGAAAGAGGAAAGAAAGAAAGAAAGAAAGAAAGAAAGAAAGAGGAAAGAAAGAAAGAAAGAAAGAGGAAAGAAAGAAAGAAGGAAAGAGGAAAGAAAGAAAGAAGGAAAGAGGAAAGAAGGAAAGAAGGAAAGGAGGAAAGAAGGAAAGGAGGAAAGAAGGAAAGGAGGAAAGAAAGAAGAAGGAAAGAAAGAAGGAGGAAAGAAAGAGGGAAAGAGGAAAGAAAGAAAACAGGAAAGAGGAAAGAAGGAAAGAAGGAAAGAAGGAAAGAAGGAAAGAAGGAAAGAAGGAAAGAAGGAAAGAAAGAAGGAGGAAAGGAGGAAAGAAGGAAAGGAGGAAAGAAGGAGGAAAGAAGGAAAGGAGGAAAGAAAGAAAGAAAGAAAGAGGAAAGAAAGAAAGAAAGAGGAAAGAAAGAAAGAAAGAGGAAAGAAAGAAAGAAAGAGGAAAGAAAGAAAGAAGGAAAGAGGAAAGAAAGAAAGAAGGAAAGAGGAAAGAAAGAAAGAAGGAAAGAGGAAAGAAGGAAAGAAGGAAAGAAGGAAAGAAGGAAAGAAGGAAAGGAGGAGAGAATAAAAGGAGGAAAGAAGGAAAGGAGGAAAGAAGGAAAGGAGGAAAGAAGGAAAGGAGGAAAGAAGGAAAGGAGGAAAGAAGGAAAGGAGGAAAGAAGGAAAGGAGGAAAGAAGGAAAGGAGGAAAGAAGGAAAGGAGGAAAGAAAGAAACAAAGAAAGAGGAAAGAAAGAAAGAAAGAAAGAGGAAAGAAAGAAAGAAAGAAAGAGGAAAGAAAGAAAGAAAGAAAGAGGAAAGAAAGAAAGAAGGAAAAGAAGAAAGAAAGAAAGAAGGAAAGAGGAAAGAAGGAAAGAAGGAAAGAAGGAAAGAAGGAAAGGGGGAGATAAGAAGGAAAGGAGGAAAGAAGGAAAGGAGGAAAGAAGGAAAGGAGGAAAGAAAGAAGGAGGAAAGAAAGAAGGAGGAAAGAAAGAAAGAAAGAAAGAGGAAAGAAAGAAAGAAGGAAAGAGGAAAGAAGAAAAGAAGGAAAAAAGGAAAGAAGGAAAGAAGGAAAGAAGGAAAGAAAGAAGGAGGAAAGAAGGAAAGAAGGAAAGGACGAAAGAAGGAAAGGAGGAAAGAAGGAAAAAAGGAAAGAAAGAAGGAGGAAAGAAAGAAGGAGGAAAGAAAGAAGGAGGAAAGAAAGAAGGAGGAAAGAAAGAAGGAGGAAAGAAAGAAAGAAAGAGGAAAGAAGGAAAGAAGGAAAGAAGGAAAGAAGGAAAGAAGGAAAGAAGGAAAGAAGGAAAGAAGGAAGGAAAGAAGGAAGGAAAGATGGAAGGAAAGATGGAAGGAAAGAAGGAAGGAAAGAAGGCAGGAAAGAAAGAAAGAAGGAAAGAAGGAAAGAAGGAAAGAAGGAAAGAAAGAAGGAAGGAAAGAAGGAAGGAAAGAAGGAAGGAAAGAAGGAAGGAAAGAAGGAAGGAAAGAAGGAAGGAAAGAAGGAAGGAAGGAAGGAAGGAAGGAAGGAAGGAAAGAAGGAAAGAAGGAAAGAAGGAAAGAAGGAAAGAAGGAAAGAAAGAAAGAAGAAAGAAACTGACTGAGATAGGATGCATTTGGTGCTACACACCTGATATATCCAGTGGTCTGGAGGCTGAGGCAGGGGATCACAATTGTGAAGCTTACCCTAGCAATTGAGTGAAACCCTGCCTAAATTTAAAAATAAATAGGCAGTAGTAATTTTAAAAAATTAAGAAAAATAAAATTTTTAAAATAAAAATGGTAAAAGGACTGAGGATAGTGTTCAGTATCAGGGCACCCTGGTTCCAATCCCCAGTTTCACAAAAGGAAAAAAAGAACAAAAAAAGTCCTTTTCAAAGTTACAGAAAAAATATTTTAAATTTATACATTGTATATATAAAAAAAATTCTATTTCTCAAAGGACTCCATTAAAGAGAACAAGGAGAAGTGACAGATGAAAGAAACCAATTGCCTCACCCTTAATCAAACTCTTCTAAGAAAGGAGAACAGACACTACAAGAGAAACACAGGCAAGAGCCATGAACAGCCCCTTCAAATAGCAGGTATCTAAATGTCCCTTAATCACAAAACAATCAACGTCTTTAGAAAGGTGGGACTATACTATAAAGTCACAATGAACACAAATTGATACAGTGTTGAAGAACATGTGGGTTATCATGAAGGTCCACAGAAACAGATGTGGACACTACAGCACCTGTTCATATGGGGACACAGCACACTCCTCCAGAGCCGAGAACCGGGGTCTGGTGAAAGAGGATGTCCATTTGGGAATAGATAAATAATAAACTATGTAAAATAACCATTTCTGGCAATCAGCCACATTTTGTTTGCCACATTGCATACAGTTTGACCAATACTATGAACACCATGTCAGTTTTATTCAGCTGTCACTTAAATGTCACATTTCACATATAAGCATACTTAAATAGTACATCTGCAGAATTTGAAAAAAAATACAAATTCAGATCAGCACATAACAGACTGAATTATACATCCTGGGTATAGATGATAGGACTCCTCATTATAAAGAGGACACCTTCCCCCAGGTTCGTCTATGACAACACCCATCAAAATTTCACCATAATTTCCTTGTAATTGAAGAAGGGACCAAAGCAAACAGTTTGAAAATTCTCCTGGAATGTTTAATCGATATGAAATTAGCCAAGAATTCTGAACTCTAAGAGCAAAAGCAGGAGATATCTTTACCAGGCACTAATGCATGTTATAAAATTATCATATTGCAGTAATTTGAGGACAAAAAACTCACAAAGCAGAAATTTCGTAGATGACTCCATATGTATGTAAATGTCATTTTTATTATGAAGTGCATTGAAAAGGTCTAGATAAATGCCACCATCTCCAGCAGAGGTTTTGATGTGAATGAACAAGACAACCCAACGTGAAGGGAGGTGTAGGAACTGGAGGCGCAGAGCACTGGTAGGGCTTGGGTGCAGGACGTGTGTGGTACTGGATTACACTCCATCACTCCAAAGAAGCACATATTGAGTAGGATTAGGTTTCAAAATTATACAAGAATAGGAGGCTCCTGGATTCCCTTCACACATGGATACACCAAATAAACACCTACTTCTGTTTTGAGTCCCTCTTAAATAAAGTTATAATGGACTGAGAGACCAATGCATTGGACCACTCAGAAAATCTATACCATCCGAAGGGCAAAAAAAGTTTGGGGACACTTGGGCATTAGTTTTGCCTTGAGCAATGTGCCACATAATTGGGACAGAATACCCCAATTCAATGGAACCCAGAGTAGAGAAATCTGATTGGTGTCACAAATGGAGCACATGGGACACAAAATGATTTGTAGCTGGAAACAGAATTTGTCTGGTGCTCCTAGAAGAAAGAGGTGGATATACACAAGTATCAGGATGAGAGAAAGGGGGAGATTTTCAATGGCTGTGGAGGGTCATGAGCTTTATCCATGGGACAATGGCAGAAGGGGAGTGAGATCAAGGATCCCAGTTTATCCCTACAAGGGATTTGCAGCATGATCTGCAACCTGTGGTTGCTAATAGTTGAGGTCCTCCCCAGGCAGTCCCTAAGGGTAGACAGGACAAATGCAGTCCACCCAGCAGCCCTGCCTGAGCCCTCTCCCCCCTACCTCAGTAATAACTCCAGGTCTAGCCAGTTCTTTCTGGAAGAAGGATCTCCAGGCACTCAGGGTCCCCATATTTTTTCAATCTCATGGACTCCATCCTAACCCACCAAGCTTTGGGAGCAGTGGCAACTGTGCATGTGCATATCTCAGAAAGGAGGAGCTTCACATTAGTGTGCAAGCACTTCCCTGGACTATGATCCCCCCTCCCATGAGTGAAGCAAAAGCTGTCAAAAGCACAGCTCCCTGTTTCTTTCTGGAATAGGCTCACACCACCTTTCTGCAGTGAGCACAGGCAGCCTGGGTTCTAACCAACTGCATCAGGAATTCAGCCCCCAGCCAAGTAGGACAGCTTCTCAGCCTGAGTGCAGCTGTGGGAAAGGCTCCTATCAAACAGTCGAAGGAACCAGTCCTCCAATGACATGGATATGGAGAAAGAGACCTGCTCACACCATCCGAAGGGAAGGAAAAGTTGGGGGACACTTGGGCATTAGTCCTGCCTTGAGCAATGTGCCACATAATTGGGACAGAATACCCCAATCCAGTGGCACCCAGAGTAGAGAAAAACTGATTGGCGTCACAAATGGAGCACATGCGACACGAAATGACTTGTAGCTGGAAACAGAATTTGTCTGGTGCTCATAGAAGAAAGAGGTGGATATACACAAGTATCAGGGTGAGAGAAAGGGGGAGATTTTCAATGGCTGTGGAGGGTAACGAGCTTTATGCATGGGACAATGGCAGAAGGGGAGTGAGATCAAGAGTCCCAGTTTATTCCTACAAGGGATTTGCAGCGTGATCTGCAACCTGTGGTTGCTAACAGTTGAGGTCCTCCCCAGCCAGTCCCTAAGGGTAGACAGGAAAAATGCAGTCCACCCAGCAGCCCTGCCTGAGCCCTCTTCCCCCTACCCCAGTAATAACTCCAGGTCTAACCAGTTCTTTCTGGAAGAAGGTTCTCCAGGCACTCAGGGTCCCAATATTTTTTCCTTTACATGGACTCCATTCTAATGCACCAAGCTTTGAGAGCAGTGGCAACTGTGCATGTGCATATCTCAGAAAGGAGGGGCTTCACATTAGTGTGCAAACACTTTCCTGTACTATGATCCCCCCTCCTAGGAGGGAAGCAAAAGCTGTCAAAAGCACAGCTCCCTGTTTCTTTCTAGAATAGGCTCACACCACCTTCCTGCAGTGAGCACAGGCAGCCTGGGTTCTAACCAACTGCATCAGGAATTCAGCCCCCAGCCAAGTAGGACAGGTTCTCAGTCTGAGTGCAGCTGTGGGAAAGGCTCCTATCAAACAGTCAAAGAAACTAGTCCTCCAATGACATGGATATGGAGAAAGAGACCTGCTCACATGGATCAAGAATATAAGCTCAGTGCAGCCATTTTTGAAAACAGCATGGAGTTCTTTAAAAGCTAACAGAGTAACAACAACTCTGGATGCATTCCCAGAGGAACTTGAACCAGTGTGTTCATAAAAGCTGCATTCCCATTGCTGTTCCAGGGTCCACAGGAGCCAGGACGAGGGAACTTCTGAAGTGGCTCTGGCTAAGGAGACTCCTCCCAGCCACAGGGCCATCACCTACTCCCACCGGGTTGGCAGCATGAGAGCTGACTTTCCTCCAGCTGAGTTGAATCTGTATCTTGAGCCCACATTGAGCTGGAGGCAGAATAAGGAGATCAGCACAGAAGAGACCCCCAGAGCGCAGACATGGGTAAACCCCAGCTGCACCGGGCTCCCTCTTCCTCTGGCCACTGAGGGTTGAATTCAGAGGCCTCGACCTTTGAGCCCCTTCCCCAGCCCTAGCTTGAAGTTTAGAGACAGGGTCTTATTGAGTTGCTTAGCACCTTGCTTTTGCTGAAGCTGGCTTTCAATTAGCCATCCTCCTGCCTCAGCCTGCCTAGACGCTGCAATGACAGGTGTGTGACACTTTTTTTTTCTTTCTTTCTTTTTGAGAGAAATATCTGCGGTGGCCACAGGATAACAGCCTTGTGCAGATCAAGGCCACCCTGGGTGCTCTCCCTGGTTTCCACCAGTCCCCTGGTTCCCAGGCAATGGAATCCTGCCTCCTCCAAAAACCAGAGACCCCCCTGCCCAGGTGTGCATTTTTATATCAGCTAAATACTCTGCACTTGACAAAAAGAAAAGAAAAAGAAAGAAGACAGACCCTACCTGCTTGTCTTGATGCAAATAAAGCCAATGTGTTTCCAAAGAGAGCTCTGGTCTTGTTCCCTCAATTCAGTGGTGCAAAAAGTCACATAATACAAAGAAGACTTCTCCTTAAAGGAGACTCCAGCGTCTGTTTATTAATGAAAAACAATTTGGGTTTGATTGGGAGTCCAGGAAAGCCAATTCCAGGTTTTCCTAATTTGGTTAAGAACTCCATAGATTCGAATGCACCCTGCTCCTCTCTGCCTTAATTAATCAGAGTCCTCGAGGTTACCTGCCCCCTGCAGAAAAATCGGGGGGGGGGGATCCTTTTTTCTCCATACAGCACCCTGAACCTCCACCTTCCCTTCTGACTCCAACACCTTTGGCAGCATCCAATGGGGGAGCGATTTAGAAAATTCTGGAATGTACCTAAAGACATTTCCTCATTCGAGTGTGATGCTATCAATTTGGTCCTATGGTCCTGTTTAGTATGATTTATGTTTTTCTATTTTGCTGGTTCCTTTTAGTTATACATGACCATAGAGTCCATTTTGGTAAAATTATCCAAGCATAAAATATACCTTATTCTCCTTAGGACCCCGTTCATGTGGGTGAGCATGATTGTTACTGTATTCTGGATAAATGCCATTTTGACTTGAGTGAAAGGGAATCTCAGAGCAGTTTTAATTTGCATTTCCCTAATTGCTAGATACATTGCCTTTTAAGTATTTATTTTTTTAAATATATTTTCTAGTTGGAGTTGGACCCAATACCTTTAATCTATCCATTTATTTTTCTGTGGTGCTGAGGATAGAACCCAGTACCTTGCACGGGCTAGGTGAGCACTCTATGGCTGAGCCCCAGTCTCAGCCCTCATTTTCAGTATTTTTTACTTTTGTTTCTCAGTAACAGCAGCCCAGGTCCTGGGGGAACCGATTTTGCTGCATTTGTGAATTGGGAACATTTCTCTTGAAGAAAGACTGAGAAGGTCAAGGTACATGCCCAGGAGTCCAGGGATGAGAAGTACATGGTTGTCTTGCCCAGGATGAGGAGAAGATTATGTGGGTGAAAAGAGAAAAAGAGCTGGTGACGCCTTTGTGCCAGAACCTCTCCTTTCCCCACTAGGGCAATTATTCTTGCTTGTTAGTTTTTTTATCCCAAATGAGAGATTTTCCTAAGCTACAAGTGCCACTAGATATAGGTCTCTGGATGGAGCTCAGATTTGTCTTTAGAGGCAAGGAAAAGTGAATAACCAACCCAGTAGTTCCAATACCAACAATCCAGACCTTGGGCTTCTTGGAAACAAAACCCTTGGGTTTACCCAATAATTAACAATCCAACAGCACCTGACACCCAATTAATGGGGGACAGAGAATTGGATCAGTGGGTGTGGGGGTCTGTGGGTGGCCAGCTGCAGAAGCTTGCCTCTGGGTGCATTCCTTGCATCTGGGAGGTTTTTCAACACCAATGAGATAAACAAAGTGCTGAGAACACTGGCAAAACCCTCTGCAATATTCTAGCCAGAAAAATTCATAAGCACTTTAAAAGCATCTTAATGTTTACCCTCAGTCAAATGTGCCTCAATCCATATGAAACCATTTGAAAAAAGCTGTCAACATGAAAAGTTTCTGAAATCTGCTGGTTTGTGGATCACTGCAAATCCATATGAGTCCATGACTAAATAAATAAATAAAAATAGAAATCTAATAATGAGCATTCTCTTAAGACTTTCGTCCTGAAAACACTGCCGTATTTGCTTTGATAACTAAATGATCATTTAATCGTTCCTCTAGCAACACTTGAGGTCCATAAAGAACTGTGGAACATTTCTGGTTGGGATAGAAATGTTTGGACACCAACAAGAAAGTTTTACTGAACCTCAAAGGAGAAGGTTCATAAATAACCAGAATGCAGGAAAGCCCACAAAATTTTAAAAATAAAAACAAGGGACTGGGGTTGTGACTCAGTGTCAGAGCACCTACGTAGCACCTGTGAGGCACTGAGTTAGATCCTTGGCACCACATAAAAAAGAAATACATAAAATAAAGGTATCCTATCCAAATAAAAACTATTTTAAAAAATAAAGATCAGATTTAAAATACAAAAGAAAACCAACTCCCTACAATGGAGCATTTCTTTTAGACCAGCTTCCTGGACCCCCATATACTAGCATGATATGAGCAAGCTTAGAAAAATGGGTGAGAAATTACAGAACTCTCCTCTGGCCCCATCTCTAGTCCAGCCCCACTTAAATGTCCCTCTCCAAATAGCAACACCTCAGACCACATATTTGCTGTCTCTCCCTTTAGAGCTTTCTCACATTTTTCCTTTCTTTCTTCTTGTGGTGCTGGGGATTGAACCTGTGACCTTGTGCATGCAGGGCAAGCACACTACCAACCTCACTAAATCCCTGGCCCCTCACGTTCTTTCCTGAATGTGCATCTGTTTTCTAAATAGGTCTGTTCACGCACCTGACAATGATGAAGTTGTTTTCTGCTTTGAAAACCAAGGAACCTACTAATTTCCCTCTCTCTCTCTGAAATCCCTTCCCATTACACAACCCAACAAAGCAAAAGTAAGACTTAAACTTTGTAATTGTGTGGGGTCTTTTATTGTTTGGGGTCTGATATCACATATATCACTGGAGGGAGGTAACTAGCAGCCATAAACTATTTTTAATAAGCAAAGGACAAGGTTTGGCAGCACATGTAATTAAGGCCAGGGATTTGGAAGGCTGCTTCAGGAGTATATCAAGTCAGAGGCCACAGTTGGCCTCTTAGCAAGACCCTGCCTGAAAATAAAATATTCAAAGTTCTGACACTGGGTGAGTCTTCATGAACAATGAAGGGTCAGAATTCCTGTTTCAACAGTCTCCTTTTAGGATGCTATGTGTAGGTGTTTGACTGTTACCTTCCAACAGGACCTAGAGCTGTTGCTGGTGCCCTCCCTGTATTAATAAATAGATCAAATGAAGTGAGAAAATAAGTAAAGCAATAAAAAATCTGACATTTTTGCTGGTTGTGATCCCAGAGATAAAAAGGTTATGCTGTGTTTTTTGGATCTTGTGTTCTTACAAGAGTAAATTTTAGATAATACATAAAATGTAATCAAAGTAGAGCAAAGTTTATTGGCCCAGAAATCACTATCAAGAAGGGGGGAGAAAAACAGTGAGTCTTCTCTGACATCTCTAGGCCTCACACCCCTTGGATCCTCTGGTTTATGGGAGATGCTGTGGGTGACTCTAGAGGCCTGCCCATGGACGAATTCCTACTCTTTAAGTGGCAGTAGGATGACATCGTGTTTGTAGGTTCCTAGTCTACATGGTATTGTCCAGAGACACCAAAGCAAAACCCGAGTGTGTGTGTGTGTGTGTGTGTGTGTGTGTGTGTGTGTGTGTGTGTGTGTTTGTCTTTGTGAATTTTACTATAATAAGAATTTTATTATGGCAGCTACTATGAAGAAAAACAACAAGTGTTGGCGAGGATGTGGGGAAAATGGTACACTCATACACTGCTGGTGGGACTACAAATTGGCGCAGCCAATATGGAAAGCAGTATGAAGATTCCTTGGACATCTGAGAATGGAACCACCAATTTACACTGCTATCCTGTGGAGCCAACCTATATGCCCTTCAGTGGATGAATGGATTAAAAAATATGCATTATTTATACACAATGGAAATTTATTTAGCAATAAAAAAATAAAATCATGTGTGGGGAAGAGATTATGGTGTTGTTCTCTTGGTTTCTGACTTTTTGTTTCTGACTTTTAGGAAATAGAGTTTTTTCTAAGATTCTCACCAGTATCTTTGCCTTTGTCAAATGGTTATTGCAACTTACTTCTGTTTCTTGCTGTCTAACTTTTGTGGTTTTCTAATATGAGGTATGAGGTAGAAGTGGATTTTAAGTGGATATTTTTAATGGAGGAGTTCACTAATTACTATTAGAAGCATCAGATGAGCTCAAAACAGTAATAAAATTTGGTATCATCAGTTATTTATGTGCATAAGAAAGTAAGTAGCAAACATAATATTAAAGACAGTTCTAATGATCATAATATCAATAGTAAAATACTTGGGAATTTTTTCAAGAAATGTAAACACTTGCACATTTAACATGGCTTGTTTTTAGAAAATATACCATTATCCCTAAGCCACCTTCTTTTTTGTGGTGACCTTAACTCATAGAAAAAAGGTAGGAATTAAAAGTTTCTTCTGTGATCCTGAGGACAGGACTTAGGTATGGTCTACCAGTGAGCTCTATAATCATCCCATTTTTATTTTTCTTTGAGCTATGGTCTTGCTAAGTTAGTGAGGCTAGACTCATAGTTGTGACCCTCAAGGCTCAACTTCCAGGGTAGCTGGGGTTACATGCATGTGCCATCACAACCCTGGTAGGGATTAGTCTTTTATGTTTTCTTTAGTTGTAGTGGACAGAGTACCTTTATTTTATATACTTATTTTAATGTGGTGCTGAGGATTGAACTCAGTGCCTCACATGTGCTAGGCAGGTGCTCTAACCCTGAACCCAGACCCAGGGATTAAATTCTTGACTTTAATATTATAGGTTGGCTTAACTACACAACCACTTTCCCAGTCATGTTTAATTTTTTTAAAAAAACAGGGTCTCACTGACGTTTATAGGTCCCTATTAATTTACTGAGTCTGTCTTTGAACTCGTGAATTTTCTGCCTCAGCCTCCCAAGCCATTGGGATTGCAGGTATGTGCCCCAACTCCCAGTTTCTTCATTCTTTTGTAGTTGTTGCTTTCTTTTGTTACATAAATTCAAGTTGAATAACAGTATGTTTAACAATACAGATATAGAGAAAAGCCAGTGGTGTAGGTAAGCAATTGAACATATCCACCAGAAAGTATATTATATATTCACCTTGGTGTATTACTCATCCATCAATACAAATTCCTCTAATGGTCAGCAAAATAGATGGAATTGGATGATGTCATGTTAAGTGAAGAAATGCACAATAGTGTCACATCTCATATGTTAATATAATATCATGTGCAAGTACATTAATGATTATTATGGCTGAGAAGTGTGTGGGACGCATCAAGGGCAGAAGAGGATGTTTCGATATTATGAATACATGTATATGCATATATATAAACATTGCACTGAATCCCATAAATATTTGCAATTGCTATGTGATAATAAAAACCATCATCTCTCATAATTATAAAATTCTGCACTAAGAACATAATCCTACTGTCTTTTGGAATTTCCATTATATGATGCGATATTATTGATGAAGCTCCCTGATAACAACCAGGCTCTCCCTACACATCCATTCTATTTTATTCCAGGCTCTGAACATAGAGTATACAATGTATTTCTGCATCTAGATCTTTTCACTTATCCTAAAGTCCTCCAGCTTGTCTGTGTTATTGGAGAATATTCTTTTGTTTCTGGGGTTTGGACCCAGGGTTGCCTTACCTTTTACAGAGATCCAACATCATTATCTTTTTCAGTTTTAAGACAGAATGGTACCAAACTACTAAAGCTAGCCTTCAAATTTTGGTAACACTGCCATATACACCATTCTTATTTTAAAGTTGAGTAATAAGTGAAGTGTGGAGGCACATTTCTTTTGTCATGCTAGGGATTTGAACAATATCACTACAGGTCTACACCCACACAAATCATAATGGAAACACCTAGCATACAGGAGGAGCAGAGCATTTCAAAAGCCACAAGAGAAAGGAATCAAATTACATATGGGGAAAACCAATCAGGATCTCTGATTTCTGAACTGAGACCCTGCAATCTACAAGATCCTGCAACAGAATAAACCAAGCTCTGAAAGAAATGGATGCCAACCAAGAATCATACCCAGGAAAATTAAATTTTGATTAGCAATCAGATTTCAATTCCGATGTTATTTTATGACAAAATAAAAACCTTGCATCATACACAAATTTAAAAGAATTTACAACCAGAAACCTGCACTACAGAACATCCTTGGCAAAATATTCCATGAGGAAGAAATGAACAACAATAAAAGATCAGAAAAGGGTAGTATTACTCTAAAGGAAAAACCTATCAAAGAAAAACTGACTTAGTTAAATACCAAAAATAAACAAAAATAACTGGGAATACAAAAGTTGTCTCAATAATAACCCTGAAAGTTTAGTTTCAACTTAGCAATCAAAAGACAGGCAGATTGGATTAAAAAGACCAACAATATGCTGCCTCCAAGAGACTCATCTCATAGGAAAAGACACCCAGAGACTAAATGTGACAGGTTGGAAAAAATATATTGCTCAGGCTGGGGCTGGGGCTCAGTGGTGGAGCACTAGCCTAGCACATGTGAGGCCCTGTATTTGATCCTCAGTACCACATAAAACTAAATAATAAAGATATTGTTTCCATATACAAAAAATAAATATTAAAATCCTACCACTCACATATACTGTGGAGGCAAGCAGGGGTTTCCATTCTTATATCAAATAATGTGAACTTCAAGTGAAAATTAATCAAAAGAGATAAAGAAGGATACATACTGCTTAAAGGAACCATACACCAACAAGACAGAACAATTGTAAATATACACACCCCCAAAACAATGGAGCATCTATGTTCAAACAGACTCTTCTCCAGTTTAAGGGCCAAGTAGACCACAAGACAAAAATTCTGGGTGACTTTAACACACCTGTTTTACCACTGGATTGATCGTCCAAACAATATTCAGACAGAAACTATAGAACTCAATAATACAATCAATAACTTAGATTTAACTGACATACATAGACTATTTCATCCTTCAACAGGCGAAGACACTTTCTTCTCAGCAGCAAATGGATCTTTCTCTAAAATAGACCATATGTCATGCCAAAAAGGAACTCTAAGCAATACAGAAAAGTAAGGATACTACCCTGCATTCTGTCAGATCATAATGGAATGAAATTAGAAATCAATGATAAAAATAGAAGCTACTCCAACACCTGGAGACTAAATAATATGCTAGTGAAGGAACAATGGGTTGCATAAAACATCAAAGAGGAGATTTAAAACTTCTTAGAGGTGAATGAGGACACAGATAAAACATATAAAAATCTCTGGGACACTATGAAGGCATTACTAACAGGAAAGTTCATTGCATGGAGTTTATTCCTTAAAAAAATAAAAAGTCAAATAAATGACCTAAAATTACATCTCAAAGCCCTAGGAAATACAATTAATCAACACCAAAATCAGTAAAGGACAGAAAAGAATTAAAATCAGAGCTGAGATCAATGAAATTGAAACAAAAGAAGCAAATAAAAATTGACAAAGTAACTGGGAATGGTACCAACATTTGATCTAGCTATCCCACTCCCTGGTCTATACCTAAAGGACTTAAAAACAGCATACTACAGGGACACAGTCACAATGTTTTTAGCAGCACAATTTACAAGAGTTAAACTGTGGAGCCAACATAGATGCTCTTCAGTGGATGAATGGATCAAGAAAACATGGCATTTGTACACAATGGAATATTACTCAGCAATAAAAGAAAATAAAATAATGGCATTTGCAGGTAAATGGATGGCATTGGAGAAGATAATGCTAAGTGAAGTTAGCCAAGCCCGAAATAACAAATGCTGAATATTTTTTTCTGATATAAGGAGGCTGACTCATAGTGGGGAAGGGAGGGGGAGCATGGGAGAAATAGATGAATTCTATTTAGGGCAGTGTGGTGGGAGGAATAGGGAGGGGAAAGGGATTTGCAAGGATGGTGGAATATAATAGACATCATTATCCAAAATACACATATGAACACACGAATTAATGTCAACCTACTTTATATACAGAGATATGAAAAATTGTACTATATATGTGTAATAAGAATTTTAACATATTCCGCTGCCATAAATTTTAAAATTTTCAAAATGAAAAGTTGGCTGTTTGAAAAACAAATACATTTGATAAAACTTTATACATGCTACTGTAGAGAAGGAGAGAAATACTCCAATTTCTGAAATCCATGATGAAAAAGGTAATATCACCATGAACACTAAAGAAATACAGAAGATAATTAGAAATTATTTTGAAAATTTGTACTGCAATAAAACAGAATATATAGAAGTCATCAACAAATGTCTAGAATCATGTGACTTACCCAAACTGAGTAAGTTAAACAGATCATTTTCAAGCAATGAAACAGAAGATACTATCACAAGCCTACCAACCAATAAATAAATAAATAAATAAGTAAAGCCCAGGACTCAATGGATACAAGACTTCAAAAAAGAACTAACACCAACATTCCTCAAATTATTCCATAAAATATAAAAAGAGGGAGCCCTTCCAAAATCATTCTATAAGGCCAATATCTCTCTTTTTTTTAATTTTAATTTTAATTTTTATTTTTTTTATTGGTTGTTCACAACATTACAAAGATCTTGACATATCATATTTCATACATTAGATTAAAGTGGGTTATGAACTCCCAATTTTACCCCAAATGCAGATTGCAGAATCACGTCGGTTACACATCCACAATTTTACATAATGCCCAATTAGTAATTGTTGTATTCTGCTACCTTTCCTATCAGGCCAATATCTCTTTGATGCTAAAATCAGACAAACACTGAAAAGAAAGTGTACTTCAGAGCAATATCTCTAAAAAGCAGAAGCAAGAATTATGAATAAAATTCTGGCAAATCAAATACAAAAACATATCAAAAGGATGGTTCATCATAATGAAGTGCTATTCATCCCAGGGATGCAAGGTTGGTTCAACGTAGAGATATCAATAAATGTAATTCATCACATCAGCAGATTTAAAGATAAGAAACTTATGACCATCTCAACAAATGCAGAAAAAGTATTTGAAAAAATACAGCATCCCTTCATGTTCAAAACACTAGAAAATCTAGGGATAACAGGAACTTATTTCAACATTTAAAAGGCTATCTATGCCACGCCTCAGGCCAACATCATTCTAAATGGAGAAAAACTGAAGACATTTTCTCTAAAATTTAAAAAAGACCGGGATGCCCTCTCTCACCCCTTCTATTCAATATAGTTCTTGAAACACTGGACAGAGCAAGTAGACACATGAAAGAAATTAAAGAATAAGTATAGGCAAAGATGAACATAACCTAACACTATTTGCTCATGATATGATTCTGTACCTAGAAGACTCAAAAAACTCCACTAGAAAACTTCTAGAACTAGAATTCAGCAAAGTAGCAGGATAGAAAATCAACACCGGTAAATCAAAGGCATTTCTTTATATCAATGACAAATACCCTGAGAGAGAAATGAGGAAAACTACCCCATTCACAATATCCTCAATAAAATAAGATACTTGCGAATCAACAAGAGGTGAAGGATCTATACAATGAAAACTATGAAACTCTAAAGAGAAATCAAAGACCTTAAAAGATGGAAAGATTTAACTTGATCTTGGATAGGCAGCATTAATATTATCAAAATGGACCTACTACCAAAAGCACTCTACAGATTTAATGCAATTCTGATCAAAATCCCAATGGGATTCCTCATAGAAATATAAAAGCAAATATGAAATTTATCTGGAAAAACAAGAGACCCAGAATAGCTAAAGAAATCCTTAGCAGGATAAGGGAGGCAGGTGGCATTGCTATACCAGACCTTAATCTATTGTACAGAGCCACAGTAACAAAAACAGCATGGTTCTGGCATCAATAGAGGCTGGCAGACAAATAGCCCAGAATAGAGGACACAGAGACCAACCCACTAAACCACAATTATCTTATATTAGACAAAGGTGCTAAAAATATGCACTGGAAAAAAGAGAGCATCTTCAACTAATGGTTCTGGGAAAACTGGAAATCCATATGCAGCAAAATAAAATTGAATCTCTCTCTCTCAACATGCATAAAAGTTAACTCAAAATGAATCAAGGGTCTAGGAATTAAACCAGAGACTCTCCAAATACAAGAAAAAGTAGGCCTTATCTCCATCATGTGGGATTAGGCTACAACTTCCTTAATAACACTCCTATAGCACAGGAATTGAAACCAAGTATCAACAAATGGGATGAATTGAAACTGAAGATTTTTATCAAAAAAACTCAATAGAATAGAGAGCCTACTTTATGGGAGCAATTTTTTACCCTCATACATCAGATAGAGCACTAATCTCTAGGGTATATAAAGAACTCAAACGTCTTAACACCAAAAAAAAAAAAATACTAATAATCCAATCAATAAATGGGCCAAGTACCCGAACAGACACTTCTCAGAAGAGGATATACAATCAATCAACAATTATATAAAAAATGCTCACCATCTCTAGCAATCAGAGAAATGCAAATAAAAACTAAGATATCATCTCGCTCCAGTCAGAATGGCAGCTATTATGAAGACAAACAACAATAAGTGTTGGCGAGGATGTGGGGGAACACCCCATCAAAATTTCACCATGATTTCCTTTTCATTGAAGAAGGGTCCAAAGCAAACAGTTTGAAAATTCTCCTGGAAGGTTGAATTAATATGAAATTAGCCAAGAATTCTGAACTCTAAGAGTAAAAGCTGGAGCCATCATTACTAGGCACTAATGCATGTTATAAAATTATCATATTGCAGTAATTTGAGGACAAAAAAAATCACAAAGCAGAAATTTCATAGGTGACTCCATATGTATGTAAATGTCATTGTAATTGCAATGAAAAGGCCTAGATAAATGCCACCATCTACAGCAGAGGATTTGATGTGAATGAACAAGACAACCCAACGTGAAGGGAGGTGTGGGAACTTGAGGCGTAGAGCTCTGGTAGGGCTTGGGTGCAGGACATGCGTGGTACTGGATTATACTCCAGCACCCCAAAGAAGCACATATTGAGGAGGATTATGTTTCAAAATTATACCAGAATAGGAGGCTCCTGGATTCTCTCCACACATGGATACACCAAATAAACACCTACTTCTGTTTTGAGTCCCTCTTGAATAAAGTTATACATGGATTGAGAGACCTATGCATTAGACCACTGAGAAAATATCTACCATCTGAAGTGCAGGCAAAGTTGGGGGACACTTGGGCATTAGTCCTGCCTTGAGTGATGTGCCAAATAATTTGGACAGAATACCCCGATCCAGTGTCACCCAGAGTAGAGGAAGACTTCTTGGGGTCACAAATGGAGCACATTGGATACTAAATGACTTGTCTCTGAAAACACAATTTGTCTGGTGCTCATAGAAGAACAAACTAGATACAAGTATCAGGACTGGAAAAGGGATGATTTTCTATGGCTGTGGAGGTTCATGAGCTTTATCCATGGGACAAGGGCAGAAGGGAAGTGAAATCAAGGGTCCCAGTTTATCCCTAGAAAGGATTTTCTCACATGATCTGCAAACTGTGGTTGCTAACAGTTGAGCTCCTCTCTAGCCAGTCCCTAAGGGTAGACAGGACAAATGCAGTCTACCCAGCAGCCCTGCCTGAGCACTCTCCCCCTACCTCAGTAATAACTCCAGGCCTGAGCAGTTCTTTCTGGAAGAAGGATGTCCAGGCACTCAGGGTCCCAACAGTTTTTTTCTATTCCATGGACTCCATCCTAACCCACCAAGCTTTGAGAGCAATGGCAACTGTGCATGTCCAAATCTCCCTGGGTCAAAAACAAGTGGCTTCACATTGATGTGCAAGCACTTCCAGGGACTATTATCACCCCCCCACACACCCTGGAGTGAAGGAAAAGAATGAAAACCACAGAACCTTGTTTCTTTATAGAATAGGCTCCCACCACCTTCTTGCAGTGAGCACAGGAAGCCTAGGTTCTAACCAACTGCATCAGGAATTCAGTCCCCAGCCAAGTAGGAGAGTTTCTGATGTCTGAGCCCAGCTTTGGGGAAGGCTCCTATCAAAGAGGTGAAGGAGTTAGTCCTCCAATGACATAGATATGGAGCAAGAGACATGCTGATGACATGGGGCTAGAATATAAGCTTAGTGAGGAAACTTTTTAAAAATAGCATGGAGTTCTTTAAAAGCTAACAGAGTAACAACCACTCTGGATTCATTTCCAAAGGAACTTGAACCAGTGTGTTCATAAATGGATGCATGCCCATCACTGTACCAGGATCCGCAGGAGCCAGAAAGAGGGAACCTCTGAAGTGGCTTCTGGATAAAGAGACTCCTCCCAGTCACAGGGACATCTCCTACTCCCCTGAGAAACTACTTCCCCTCAATGCACCTGCTCATAGGTCAACAGGTGGCTGATATGCATCAGATGCTCAGGAGACCTCAGATGAGCCAGGTGTGGGATCCTAGTGTCAGGCAGAGCCAAACCAGGACAGAAAAATATCAGAGGTCATGAGGCCCCTGGCACATGCAGTCCACAGGGGAGACACTCAGCCCAAAGACATTCTGAAAAGGTGTCTGGCCTGGGAGAGGAAGGGAAAATACACACACGTGCGCATTTTTCCAAATTTCAAGTGGTGTTTAGTGTACTTTTCTCTCATGTGAAATGCTCAAACAGAAAACAAAACTTTTGCTTCTTATGTTATTACATTGGGGAGGAAAATTGTCACTGGAAATGGGGACAGGGGACTTGAATTTGAGGAATTCAATGATACATATGTACAGGTTTCATTGGGGAGATGGGGTTCTGGATCTGACACTTTGCTTCCCTTACATTTAGAACTTTCAGGGGGCCCCAGGCAGGAGGGCCACACCTGTAATCCCAGCCACTCAGGAGGCTGAGGCACATGTTCAAGCCAGACTCATCCTCTGTCTCAAGATAAATGATAAAAAGTACGAGGGATGTAGCTCAGTGGAAAAGAAGCTCTGCATTCAATCCACTACGAGCCCCTGCCCCCCAAAAAAGAAAAGCTCAGGGGGAAGAAAAACCAGAGACCCCTGCAGATCCCAGCCTCCTTGGGTAGGAAAAGGGCCCATGGAGTGGTGATTCTCAGGGTCCCAACACTCTGAAATCCACCACAGAAAAAATTCAGGGAGGAGACTTGAGATGGCAATTAGTCCAGGAGATACCAATGTGTTCAAAAATAAGAATAAAAAGAATCCTACATCTTTAGAAACCTGAGAAATGTAAACTAAAACCCTATCACAGAGAAAAATAAAGTATATCAATGAAGATAGAAAACAAAAGAATTCTAATAAACTCAAGAAGTTTAAGTGCTTCTTAACTATTTGTGGAAACTGTTTTGCTATTAAAGACACATGAGAGTCCCCCACCGCAGGGACTTGCTGCAATCAGTTCATAGGACCAGGATAATACATTACTAGTCATGGTACATTCAGCTTAAAAAATAGTATAAGATACCATGGGTAAGTTTTACACGGGTGCCATATGCAGGTGGTATTATGTATAACTCTGATGCACTAATAAACAATCCAGCATGCTTTAATCTTAATGGAAGCACCCAATCCTAAATTTCATCCACAAAGTTAAATATATGTAAACTTAACCAAGAGACTTTTGAATTATAAGAGAAAAAAATTATAAGAGAAAAAAATAATAAGAAGAAGTTATTAGCTAACACGTGCATTGTGAAGCTGTTCTGTTACAATTGTCATCAAGGAATCACGACTTCAACAGAGTCCACCCATGAAACCACGTGGTTGTAAAAATCATACACTTAATTGCAACGGAAAAGTCATTATCAATCAAATCTTAACAAGGCCAATCTCAGCAATTTAGCTAGACCAGAGGGCAGAATAAAAACTAAAAACTACTAGGGAGAGAGCTCAATGGTAAAGCACCCTTCTGTTAACTACCAAAACACAACAACCACCAAAAAAATAATAATAATAATAAATAAACTCCACAAAACTAGCTTAGATATAGGCAAGGTCCCTGTTCACCGCAGCTTCCCTCCTGCAGGAAAATGGTGTTTGGAAATTTGATTTTTTTGGGGGGAGGGGAGGTGCTGGGCATTGAACTCAGGGGCACTCCACCACTGAGCCCCATCCCCAGCCCTATTTTGCATTTGATTTCGAGGCAGGGTCTCCCTGAGTCTCCAAGTGCCTCACCCACTTGTGGAGGCTGGCCTTGACCTCGAAATCCTCCTGCATCAGCCCCTACCCCCAGCCTCTGGGAATGACAGGTGTGCGCCATTGCCTGGCTTGGAATTGGATTTTTCTAGTGCTGCCACCTGTCAATCACCACAGTCCAGGAAGACGTCAGGCTGCCTCCCTCACCTGCCAGAGAGATAGGACTTGAGCAGGGGCTGAGCCTGCCCCAGGGGATGGGGAGGCTGCCAGGAGTCTCCGACACTGTCACGCTCTCCACCCGGCTGGCCAGGGGGACAGAGGGGGCACTGTCCCCAATGGGCTCAGGCTTGTGGTTGCAGAGAGCCCCCCGGAGTCAGGGTCGGCCAACACCGGTTCCCCCCACAGCTGATCCCGCCAGAGGGACTTCCTGCCCCGCCTCCCTCCTGAGCCTCCCTGTCCATGCACAAGGTGCCACTGCACACTCACCATCCACTGGTGCCCAGCAGCCAAGCCTGCCCTGGGGAGCTTCTGTCCCTGCATGGCAGGGCCACCAGGGATCCTGGGCACCAAGGAATCCTGGAGTCCAACTGCAGGAATCTGAATGGAACCGCCGACTGCTGAGAAATAAATCCAATTCCGAGCGCGGAGGCCCGCCCCCTGCTGTTGGCTACGCTCAGGATTGGACAGCGCTCAGCACGGGGACTTCTGA
Source organism: Ictidomys tridecemlineatus (assembly GCF_052094955.1). Classification (NCBI taxonomy): domain Eukaryota; kingdom Metazoa; phylum Chordata; class Mammalia; order Rodentia; family Sciuridae; genus Ictidomys; species Ictidomys tridecemlineatus. Next base: position 34,095,349 of record NC_135492.1, on the reverse strand, counting down.
TTGGACAGGGAACCAGTCAGTCTCCGCTCTCCCGAGCCCAGCGAGGTTGTTTTTTTTTTTTTTTTTTTTTTTAATGACTGGGGGTGATCTCCGCTCCAAGCAAGGAGGAAACAAAAATGGCAGGGTTTGGGTGCAACTTTTTTCTTTTCCTTTTGAGGTCTCGGCATTGGGTCAGGGTTAGGGTGACCAGAATTCTAAGTTCTGTTGGGTTTGATGTTAGGAAATTGAAGTCAATTCTTGAACGTTTTATCACCTGGATCTCCTCCTATAATAAGACCACCCAAAGCATCTTTCAGAGGCTGACTTGTCCTCTGTTTATCTGTGCAAAATTCTCCAAGCAGAACTGGCCTTTCGCCCCATAGGAACTGCCCTGGAGGAGTTTACCACCCAGTTGGCAGCCTGAGAGCTGATGTTCCTCCAGCTGAGTTGAATCTATTGGATGAGGCTGGAGGCAGAGTAAGGAGATCAGCACAGAAGAGACCTCGAGAGTGCAGACCTGAGTAAACCACAGCTGCACCAGGACTCCCTCGCTCTCTGGCCACTGGGGGTTGAATTCAGAGGCCTCGACCTCTGAGCCCCTTCCCCAGCCCTAGCTTGAAGTTTAGAGACAGGGTCTCACTGAGTTGCTTAGCACCTTGCTTTTGCTGAGGCTGCGGTGGCCACAGGATAACAGCCTTGCACAGATCAAGGCCACCCTGTTTCCTGACAGTCCCCTGGATCCCAGGCAATGGGATCCTGCCTCCTCCTAAAAACAAAGACCCCCTGCCTAGGTGTGCATCCTTAGTATCAGCTGAATACTCTGCACTTGACAAGAAAAAAGAAACAACAACAACAACAAAAGACAGACCCTACCTTCTTGTCTTGATGCAAATAAAGTCAATGTGTTTCCAAAGACAGCTCTGGTCTTGTCCCCCCAATTCAGTGGTGCAAAAAGTCACATAATACAGAGAAGACTTCTCATTAAGAGGGGCTCAAGGGTCTCTCTCTTTAAGAAATAACAATTTGCATTTGATTGGGAGTCCAGGAAAGCCAATTCCAGGTTTTCCTGATTTGGTAAATAACTCCATAGACTCCAATGCACCCTGCTCCACTCTGCCTTTGTGAACTGTAGAGGCCTGGAGGTTACCTGCCCGCTGGAACCCCTGCACTTGCAGATGAATGGGGGGTTCTATCTTCTCCATGCAGTGCCCTGAACCTCCACCTTCCCACAGGCTCCAACACCATTGGCAGCATCCAATGGGAGAGTGGTTTAGAAAATTCTGGAATATACCTAAAGACATTTCTTTATCCGGCTATGATTCTATCAAGTTAGACCCATGATCCTTTTAAGTACTTTTTATCTTTTTCTGTTTTATTCATTCTGTTTAGTTATACATGACCATAGAATCCATTTTGGTAAAATTATCCAAACATAAAATATACCTTATTCTCCTTAGGACCCCATTCGTGTGGGTGGCATGATGGACCGATTCACTTAGGTATTTTCATATATTTAAATAGGAAGATTATGGTCGACTCATTCTACTGTCTTTCATGTTCTTATCTCCCCTCCCTTCCTGTTGTGCCCCTTTTTCTAATTTACTGAACTTCTCTTTGTGCTGCCCACCTTCCTTGTGATGTAGATAACACATGTCAGAAAAAACATGTGACTTTTGGTTTGGGGAGATTCCCTTAATTTACTTTAGCATGATAATCTCCAGTTCCATTCATTCACTGGCCAGTGTTATGAAGTCATCATTTTTTAATGCTGAGTAATATTCCACCATGTATACATACCACGATTTCTTTATCTATTCATCTGTTCATGGGCATTTAGGCTTGTTATGTAGCTTAGCTATTGTGAGTTGTGCTATCATGAACATTGACGTGGCTGTGTCCCTGTAGTATGAAAATTTTAAATCCTCTGATTTATGCTGAGGAGAGGGATAACTGAGTCAAATGGTGGTTCCAGTCCTAGTTTCTTGAGAATTCTCCATCCTGCTTTCCAGAGGGGTTGCACCAATGTGCAGTGCATCCAACAAGGTGTGAGCATTCCCTGTACCCCACATCCTCACCAATTTATTGTTACTGTATTCTTGATAATTGCTATAGTAACTGGAGTGAAAGAGAAGATCAGTGCAGTTTTAATTTGCATTTCCCTAATTTCTAGAATATGTTGCCTTTTCAGTATTTATTTTTTAAAATATTTTTTTTCTATTAGAGTTGGACCCAATAACTTTATTCTATCCATTCCTTTTTCTGTGGCGCTGTGGATGGAACCCAGGGACTCCCATGTGCTAGGCAAGCACTCTACAGCCGAGCCTAAGCCCCAGCCCTCATTTTCAGTATTTTTTACATTTGCTTGTCAGTAACAGCAGCCCAGTTATTTGGGGGATCAGTTTTGCTGCATTTATGAAAGGGGAACATTTCTCTTGAAGGAAAACTGAGAAGGTCAAGCCTCATGCTCAGGATTCCAGGGATGAGTAGTACACAGCTGTCTTGCCCAGGATGAGGAGAACATTATGTGACTAAGAAGAGGGAAAGAGCCAGGGACCCCCTGGGGCCAGAACCCCTTCTTCCCCCTTGAGGGAAATGATTAATTATTATTGCTGTTACTATTCTTCACCAAAATATTAAATTTCCCTAAATTACAAGTTCCACTAAATTTAGGTCCCTGGATGGAGCTCAGATTTTTCTTGAGAGGCAAGAAAAAGTGAATAACCAACTCAGTGGTTCCAATAACCAAAAAGCCAGACCTTGGTCTCTTTGGAGACAAAACACTGGGTTTTACCCAATAATTAACAATCCAACAGCACCCGACACCCAATTAATGGGGGACAGAGAATTGGATCAGTGGGTGTGGGGGTCTGTGAGTGGCCAGCTGCAGAGCTTGCTTATGGATGCATTCCTTGCATCTGGGAGATTTTTCAACACCAATGAGATAAACAAAGTGGTGAGAACATAAGCAAAACCCTCTGCAATATTCTAGCCAGGAAAATTCATAAGCACTTTAAAAACCTCTTAATGTTTACCCTCAGTCAAATGTGCCTCAATCTGAAGGAAACCATTTGAAAAGAGTTGTCAACATGAAAAGTTTCTGAAATCTGCTGGTTTGTGGATCACTGCAAATCCATATGAGTCCATGGCTAAATACAAAGTAAAAATCGAAATCTAATAATGAGCATTTTCTTAAAACATCAGTCCTGAAAACACTGCCCTATGTGCTTTGATAACTAAATTATCCTTTAATCATTCCTCTAGTAACACTTGAGGTCCATAAACAACTATGGAACACGTCTGATTGGGACAGAAATGCTGGGATACTAAGAAAAAAGTTACTCTGAACCTCAAAGGAAAAGATTCATAAATCACCACAATGCAGGAATGCCCATAAAATATTGAAATTAAAAACAAGGAACTGGGGTTAGGGCTCAGTGACAGAGCACCTGCCTAGCAACTGTGAGGCACTGGGTTCAATCCTCAGCACCACATAAATAGAAATATGTAAAATAAAGGTATCCTGTCCAACTAAAAACTATTTTTAAAAATAAAGATCAGATTTTTTTTTTAAAAAAGAAACTCCCTGCAATGCAGCATTTCTCCTAGACCAGCTTCCTGTACCCTCAAATACTAGCATGATGTGAGCAAGCTTAGAAAAATGGGTGAGAAAGTACAGAAGTCTGATCTGGCCCCATCTCTAGTCCAGCCCCACTTAAATGTCCCTTTCCAAATAGCAACACCTCAGACCACATATTTGCTGTCTCTCTCTTTAGAGCTTTCTCACATTTTTTTCTTTATTTCTTCTTGTGGTGCTGGGGATTGAACCTGGGACCTTGTGCATGTAGGGCAAGCACACTACAGACCACACTGAATCCCCGGCTCCTCACGTTCTTTTCTGAATGTGCATCTGCTTTTCTAAATAGGTGCATCCATGCACCTGACAAATGAAGTTCTTTTCTGCCATGAAAACCAAGGAACTTACTTTTTCTGAGCTGTTTTCCCTCTCTCTCCCTGGAGTCCCTTCCCATTACAAAAACTCACACAGCCAGAGTCAGACTTGAGCTTTGGAATTGTGTGGGTTTTTTATTGTTTGGGGTCTGATATCACATACATCACTGGAGGGAGGTAACCAACAGCTATGCCCTTTTTTTAATAAGCAAAGAACAAGGTTTGGTAGCACATGTCTGTAAGGCCAGGCATTTGGGAGGCTGCTTTGGGAGGATCTCAAATCGGAGGAAACAGTTGGCCTCATAGAAAGACCCTGCTTCAAAATAAAATATTCAAAGTTCTGACACTGAGTGAGTCTTCATGAACAATGAAGGGTCAAAATTCCTGTTTCAAAAGTCTTTCCCTAGGATGCTGTGTGTAGGTGTGTAACTGTGACCTTCCAACAGGACCTAGAGCTGTCGCTGGTGTCCACCTGTATTAATAAATAGATCAAATGAAGTGAGTAAATAAGTAAAGCAATAAAAGATCTGACATTGTTGCTGATTGTGATCCCACAGATACAAAGGTTATGTTGTGTTTCTTGGATCTTGTGTTTTTTCAAGAGTGAATTTTAGATAATACATAAAATGTAATCAAAGTAGAGTAAAGATTATTAAAGATTATTGGCCCAGAAATCACTATCAAGAAAGGGGGAGGAAACAGTGAGTCTTCTCTGACATCTCTAGGCCTCATACCCCTTTGATCCTCTGGTTTATGGGAGATGCTGTGCGTGATTCCAGAGGCCTGCCCATGGAACAATTTCTACTCTTAACTGGAAGTAGGATGACATTGTGTTTGTAGGTTCCTAGTCCACATGATCTTGTCCAGAGACACCAAAGCAAAACCCGAGTGTGTGTGTGTGTGTGTGTGTGTGTGTGTGTGTGTGTGTCTTTGTGAATTTTACTATAATTAAAATTTTATTATGGCAGCTATTATGAAGACAAACAACAACAAGTGTTGGCGAGGATGTGGGGAAAATGGTACACTCATACACTGCTGGTGGGACTACAAATTGGTGCAGCCAATATGGAAAGCAGTATGGAGATTCCTTGGAAATCTGAGTATGGAACCACCATTTTACACAGCTATCCTGTGGAGCCAACCTATATGCCCTTCAGTGGATGAATGGATAAAAAAAATATGCATTATTTATACACAATGGAATGTTATTCAGCAATAAAAGAATAAAATCATGTGTGTGTGGGAGATTATGGTCTTGTTCTCTTGGTTTCTGACTTTTGGTTTCTGACTTTTAGGGAATAGAGTTTTTCTGAGATTCTCACCAGTAGCTTTGCCTTTGTCAAATGGTTATTGCAACTTACTTCTGTTTCTTGCTATCTAACTTTTGTGGTTTTCCAATATGAGGTATGAGGTAGAAGTAGATTTTAAGTGTATATTTTTAATGTAGGAGTTCACTAATTACTATTAGAAGCATCAGATGAGCTCAGAACGGTAATAAAATTTAGTATCATCAGTTTATGTATGTGCATAAGAAAGTAAGTAGCAAACATAAAATTAAAGACAGTTCTAATGACCATAATATCAAAAGCAAAATAATTGGGAATTTTATGAAGAAATGTGAACACTTGCACATTTAACATGGCTTGTTTTTAGAAAATATAACATTATCCCTAAGCCACCTTCTTTTTTGTGGTGACCTTAACTCATAGAAAAAAGATAGGAATTAAAAGTTTCCCCTGTAATCCTGAGGACAGGACTTAGGTATGGTCTACCAGTGAGCTCTATAATCATCCCATTTTTATTTTTCTTTGAGATATGATCTTGCCAAGTTAGTGAGGCTAGACTCAAAGTTGTGACCCTCAAGGCTCAACTTCCAGGGTAGCTGGGGTTACATGCATGTGCCATCACAACCCTGGTAGGGATTAGTCTTTTATGTTTTCTTTAGTTGTAGTGGACAGAGTATCTTTATTTTATATATTTATTTTTATGTGGTGCTGAGGATTGAACTCAGTGCCTCACATGTGCTAGGCAGGTGCTCTAACCCTGACCCCAGACCCAGAAATTAAATTCTTGAGTTTAATATTATAGGTTGGCTCAACTACACAACCACTTTCCCAGTCGTGTTTATTTTTTTTTTTAGAAACAGGGTCTCGCTGAGTTGTACAGGTCCCTATTAATTTACAGAGTCTGTCTTTGAACTCGTGAATTTTCTGCCTCAGCCTCCCAAGCCATTGGGATTGCAGGTATGTACCCCCACTCCCAGTTTCTTCATTCTTTTGCAGTTGTTGCTTTCTTTTGTTACATAAATTCAAGTTGAATAACAGTATGTTTAACAATACAGATATAGAGAAAAGCCAGTGGTGTAGGTAAGCAATTGAACATATCCACCAGAAAGTACATTTCATATTCACCATGGTTTATTACTCAGCCATCAATACAAACTCCTCTAACGGTCAGCAAAATAGATGAAATTGGATGATGTCATACTAAATGAAGAAATACACAATAGTGTAACATCTCATATGTTAACTAATATAATATCATGTGCAAGTACAATAGTGATTAGTATGGCTGAGGAGTGTGTGGGGGCATCAAGGTCAGAAGAGGGTGTTTGAATATTATGAATACATGTATATGCATATATATAAACATCACTCTGAATCCCATTAGTATTTGCAATTGATATGTGATGATAAAACCAACCATCTCTCATAATTATCCATTCTTCACTAAGAACAGAATCCTGCTGTTTTTTGTAATTTCCAGTATATGATGCAATATTTTTGATGATGCTCCCTGATAACAACCAGGCTCTTCCTATACATCCATTCTATTTTCTTCCAGGCTCTGAACATAGAGTATACAATGTATTTCTGCATCTGAATCATCTCACTTATCCTAAAGTCCTCCAGCTTGTCTGTGTTATTGGAGAATATTCTTTTGTTTCTGGGGTTTCAACCCAGGGTTGCCTTACCAGTAACAGAGATCCACCATCATTTTCTTTTTCAGTTTTAAGACAGAATGTTATCAAACTACTAAGGCTGGCCTTCACATTTTGGCACCACTGCCATAGACACCATCCTTATTTTAAAGTTGAGTAATAAGTGAGGTGTGGAGGCACATTTCTTTTGTCATGCTAGGGACTCAATAGGCTGAGGGACGAGAATCACTATCTTATAGCCAGCCTCGCATCTTGGTGATACCCACTGCACCGTAAAAGTCCTTGTCTCAAAATAATGGTAGAAAAACTGAAAAAGTTATATATGTGTGTTGATACATTTGTGTGTAATCACAATGATAAATCTCTCTTTCTCTATTATCTGTAATATACCATAGGTTCCTCTTCCTGAGTTACTCTTTGGAAATTTAGGTTGTGAATAGTATGGTGGTAACATGGGAGGGTAGATATTCCTAAAGATGCATTTTATTTCCTTCAATTGTTAAAGTGGTTAATGTCAGATGTCCATTTGAGTGGATTGAGATACCCAGAGAATGGTGTGGACGATCTCTCCATGTGTCTGTGAGTGTGCTTCCAGAAGGCTGAGTCAGAAAGCCTGGGGAATACCTGTAATGAACATATATATTGGTGTTCAATAGTTTTGATTTGGAAAAACGCAAGAGAAGCAGTCACATGCTTATGCTCCAGGCTTCTTGAAGTCCCCTTTGGGGTCTTGCACCATTGGCTCTACCGGGGTCTTTTTAAAAAAAATTATTTGTTTCAGTTAGTTATCCATGACAATAAAATGCATTTATATACTTTGATATATCATACATAGATGGGATATAATTTCTCATTTTTCTGAGTATACATATTGTAGAATGACATGTGTCATACAGTCACATACATACATAAAGAAATCATGTCTGTTTCATTTTCTTTCTTATTCCCACATCCCCTACCTTCCCCTCATTTCACTTTCCTCTACCTAATGTAAGTTAATGCGATTCTTTTTTCTTTTGCATTACATTTCTTAATACACATATATACCACAGTTTTTGTATCTTTTTTATGTAACGTTATGTTGACACCCAATTCAAGTCTTCATACATGTACTTTGGATGATGTTGTCCATTGCATTCTACCATCTTTGCTAATCCCCGTCCCCCTCTCTTTTTCTTCCACCCCTCTGCCCTATCTAGAATTCATCTCTTCCTCCTACGCTCCCCCTGTGTACTCCTCTATGAATCACCCCCTTATGTCAGGGAAATATTCGACATTTGTTTTTAGTTTTTAGAGGGAGAGCATTGGCTAACTTCACTTATCATTATCTTCTCCAACTCCATCCATTTACATGCAAATGCCACGATTTTATTCTTTTATTGCTGAGTAAAATTCCATTGTGTATATATGCCACATTTTTTTATCTATTCATCCACTGAAGGGCATCTGTGTTGGCTCCATAGTTTAGCTATTGTGAGTTATGCTGCCATAAACATTGATTTGGCTGTGTCCCTGAAGTATGATGTTTTTAAACCTTTATGCTTAAACTGAGGAGAAGGATAGGTGAGTCAAATGGAGGTTCCATTCCCATATTTCCAAGGAATCTCCATGCTACGTTCCAAATGGGCTGCATCAATTTGCAGTCCCACAAGCAGTGTATAAATGTAACTTTTCCCCACATCTTCACCAACACTTGTTGTTGTTCGTCTTCATAATAGCTGCCATTCTGACTGGAGTTAGATGATATCTTAGAATAGTTTTGATTTGCATTTCTCTGATTCCTAAAGATGATGAGCATTTTTCATATATTTATTGATTGTATATCCTCTTCTGACATGTATCTGTTCAGGTCTTTAGCCCACTTTAATCATGTTATTTGTTTTTTCATCTACCAGGATCATTTAAGTCCTCTGTTTTGGACCACAGCTGCTTCATTTGCTTTCTCATATTGTGAAGCTTCCAGCTTCTTGGACTTAGCTGTTACCAGTTTCCCAGTGTTGCCACCCTGTAGGCAAACATTTGGTGACTATTACTCCCATGATTATGTGAGTGAATATAATAAGCTCTCTTCTGTATACACATGTATATTTTTTGTGTATTCTACTTTTCTGAAGAATCCTAAAATTCCAGGCATATTCGCAATGTCTGGGTCATATGGCATCTCTAGTTCTAATTTTTTGAGAAACCCCCTTATAGTATTTTTAATGTCTATTCAAATTTATATTCCTGGCAAGGATGTCCAAATGTTTCCTTTTCTGCATATCCTCTGCAGTATGTGTTACCTACCAACATTTTGAGGATTGAGCCCACAAGTCTGTGGTTATATCTCATTGTGATATAACCTGAAAGCATAAAAATTCCAGAAGAAAATGAGAATTTTTTTTGCCATTTGTGTTGGCAATGGTTTTAGATATAATATGCAGAGACTGTACAAGGAAAAACAGCTGAGACTATATAAAGCTAAAAACGCTTCTGTACAGCAAAGGAATCAATCAATGAAATCTAAAGTAGACTAGGTTAAAGAAAACCGATTCTAGCCTCATGTCTGAAAAAGCTCGACATCCAAAATATAAGAACCTTACACAACTCACCAAAATTTAATATAAACCCCTCATAACCTAATTTAAATATGGTAAAATACTTAAATTCTGCCCTAAAATTAAAAAAGTGTGTAAAGCCATATGAAAGTTACTCAAGATCACGTATTAGGCTACATAAAATGATAATTTAGCGTTTCTGCTTTATTTGTCTCACACAATTATGGGTGCACACTCTCCATCCTTCACAAGGCATTTGAGATCAATTAGCAAAATTCCAGGTTCTCATTTTCCCACCTTATGCTTTCTCATTATTCCATGTTAATTGCCAAGAAAATCTCGAGCCAGGAAAACAACAAAATATAGATAAACTGCTAGATAATCATCAACTTTGAAAATTACTTCACAAATCAATAGAATACATTAGTAGACCCAGATGTGAAGAAATGTAAAATAGATCTACAAATCAACATTTAACTTTACAGCTGCTCAAAAAATACATGCAGTTATGCTGATATGGGAGCACATGCCACTAGTCTTGACTACCTTGAGGCCCCAGAAATAGGAAAATTTAGGCTAAGTAACTTGAGGCCAAAGTGGCAAAAACCTAGCTCTAAAAATTGACCCACATAAAAACCAAACAGTAATCACATTTTTAAAAAGGAGCCTTCGTGGGTGATTTCTATAAAACATGTAATTAGGATCAGTAACAATAATTCATGATCATGTCTAAATGTAGAAGAAGAAAATTGACTAATTCTTTCCTTAAGGTGATAAATACCAGCTAACACAGCATAAGAATGGAAATTGCAGACCATGTTTTTATAGATGTTAGTGCAGATATTAAAAACCCCAAGAAACTGAGAACAACAACAAAAAGAATGATTGGACTTCATGACCAAGAGGGACATTGTCATATGGGAAGTTTCCAAAAATAATTTTGATAGAGAAAAGCTCTGGAAAATCACTTACTAAAATACTGTAAAACCTTTGGCAAATTATGAAAAGAGGAAAATTCTTTTTCAATCCACTTAAAGGCACCTATGAACTATTTTCATACTTAATGGTGTGAACTAAAGTATCAATTTATTTTTAGGAAAAGAAAAAAAATGTATGCTTTTCTAACTTATAAATATTGTTTGAGAATATTAAATGATATTTTATACATCAAAAATCAAACAGCATTTGCAGATGATATTATTATTTCTATAAAGTTTCTAAGCAATTTCCATGAACTAATGAAACATAAGAATTACTTGAATAATGTCATGGGTTAAATGGTCAACATTAAATCACTTAAATTATATACAGTAGCAATGAGCAGTGTTAAAATTGAGGCACAATCCATTCAAAAACATAGGGAAAACAATCTAAATGAAAGTATTAACAAAAGAATTGTTCACTGCAAAGTAAAAAATTAAGGTGAAATTAAAATGCAAAAAAGATCATGGAAACAAAATGGGAAAACTGTTAATATTCAATAATTAAAAGTTTGATTTTGGGTTTTAAGGGTTGATAGGCTTCCTCCAGATTAGCACGTGGGGTGGGGCCAGGCTTCCTCCTCCAATCTGATATGTATTCTATATATGTGAGTTATTAATTGTGTTATTGAGCTCTATAATTTCTTTATTCAACTTTTGTTTGGAATATCTATCCAGTGGTGAGAGAGGTGTGTTAAAGTCACCCCAGATCACGTTGTGGTCAATTTGATTCTTGAACTTGAGAAGAGTTTGTTTGAATATAGGTGCCCCATTGTTAGGGGCATATATATTTATGATTGTTATGTCTTGTTGGCATATGGTTTCCTTGAGCAGTATGAGATGTTCTTCTTTATCTATTTTGATTAACTTTGGCTTGAAGTCTACTTTATTTAATATAAGTATGGAGACCTCTGCTTGCTTTCAAGGTTCATATGAGTGGTATGTTTTTTCCCAATCTTTCACCTTCAGTCTATCTTTTCCCGAGTCTCCTGGAGGCAGAATATGGTTGGATTTTTTTAAAAATCCAGACTACTAGCCTATGTCTTTTTATTGGTGTGTTAAGCCACTAACATTTAAGGTTACTGTTGAGGCATGGTTTGTATTTCCAGCCATCCTTGTTTATTTTTTTCTATTTGACTTGAAGTGTTAATTATTGTTCAATTTTTAATTGGTATCTACATATAGGATGCAATGTTTTAATAGAACATGTGTAGTGATCAAATCTGTGCAATTTCTACCTTCTAAAATATCATTTTGATGTTTGAAACCTGTGAACTCTTTTTAGAATGTCCACAGTCTAATAATTACTTATCCGATTCAAACTATGGGCTATGAAACCTAAGAGTTACTTTTCCCTCTTAACTGCTTTTTGGCACTTCTTGCCATCTGTCTCTTAAAACAAATATAAAAAGCTTTTCTCATTTGTGGTTTTTTGTGATCAACTTTTTCAGCTTCAACATATGAGTGCAAACACAGGATTTGTGAAATATGAAAAATCACTAGAAAAAGACAGTCTCCCATGGTAAATCCAGAAAAAAAAATATAAATTTAAAAATTGTAGACTATAGTCCCACTGCTTTGGGAGGCTAAGAAAGGAGGATGGTGAGTTCAAATCCAGCAACAGCAAGACCATGAGCAACTTGGTGAGATGCTTTCTCTAAATAAAATACAAAATAGGAGTAGGGATGTGGCTCACTGGTTGAGTGCCCAAGAGTTTAATCCCTGGTAACCCCCCAAAAAATATATTAGGGTTCACGTTTAATCACTAAGCCTTAGATATTTTTTGGTGAGATCTATATATAAATGGCATATGCCAATTCTTATGAATTTTTTTATGTAAGTCAAATATAGTATAAATATTTTTATAGGATAAGCTTAAATTGATTTATATTAGCATGTAAAAAATAACATAAAAATGCTTTTAGGTGAGGCTGAATGTCTGCAATCCCATCGGCTCAGGAGTCAGAGGATTACAAGGCAAAAGCTCAGTAACTTAGCAAGATTTTCTCCCAATATAAAAAATGGCTGGTGAAATAGTTTAATGACTAACTGCCCAGGGTTCAATCTGAGGTACAAAGGAATGGAGGAGGGTTTTAAAATTGCCTTGTTTCAACAACAAAAAGACATGTGAAATTTAAAATCAAATACTGCATTCTATCACTTTTCTGTGACACACAGAATCTGCTTCAATTTATTTTAAATATTTGAATCTTACACAATCTAAGTTTTCTAACACTCAATAAATAACATGTTTTAGTCACGGGTGTCTCCAAGCCATTGGATGAATTTAAGATCAGTGTAGCTGAGGAAAATGCATTCATACAAACTGGATTGTGCAGGTGCCATGAATTTGCAGTAATAGTCAAGAACTCATTGATGGGTTGTTCATTGCCTTGAAACTGTTGGAAAATTGTTTTCTGATGGTAAATTTCTGTATCAGTATTGGGAAGAACTTAGACCCTTTCTTTATAGTATGCTTCAAAGAAAGGGATACAATTTCATGCAATAATGAGAACTAATCTTCATACAGGTAGTGGCCAGGGGAAAGCACAGTCTGGTCATTCTGCTAGCTCCAGTTTTCAACCACAATCATCACTAAATGATGTGCATCAAATATGATTAAAATTGTATAAATGTACCATGGTAGTGTTGTGAAGAAATATCTATTGTAATGTCCCTGCTGAGGCTCCATTGTTGTTAGGAAGCATCCTGGGGAATGGGAATGATTCATAGTTGACTGAAATCCTGAGCTATGTACCTTCCCAGCTGTGCACATTATGCCTGGCACAACATAGTCCAGGAGATCATGAGACATAATACAAACTCTCTGACATCAAAGATGTAATCTGAAAAACACCCCTCAAACAAGATTCTAAGGAGTGATACTTTCAGCTTGGTCCATGGTTGCCTTATTGTACTGGGCACTCGTTACCTTTATGCACTGGAGAAATCAAGCTACCCTCTAGAGTGGGAATTCTGTGTGGAAGGATCTGTAAATCACAGGGAATCTAACACAGATTTCTGAAATAGGTTATATTTGAAGAATTCACATATGGTAAGAAGAAGGAAAGGCCAAGGGAGGAGATAAGAAAAAACAGATCACACATGAAAAAGAAATTTTCAAAAAAAAAATCACAAGTTTTGTTTGTTAGAACTGATAGTAAAGACTCCCTCTAGTATCTGGATCCAGGAAGGAGTCATGTTAGATATGATGCTGTCACTAAAGTCAGGGGAAGCTGTGTGATACATGCACAATCATCTGTGTTTTCACCATCTAGTGAGGACTGCTAAGGCAGTGGACACGAGCTGGTGGTTAGTACAGAAGTAGAGAGAATTACAGGAGAAGGACACCCCACTGCAGGTCAGGGTTATTTGGACGCTCTGGGTGGGCACATTCCAGAGTGAAAGTGAGAGTAAGAAACATCTCTTCTCCCTTATGCAATCTGAGCACCATCCTGTTCATAACGGGAGAGGAAATAGGATCTGTCACCCCTAACAACACATGTGCAGACTTACAGCTTGGGGTTGTCCTCATCACCCAGCTCAGCTTCACCACTACTTCCAACCCTCTCCATGTCCTCTTGGTATTCACTAACAGACAAAAGGGAGATGGAGAATTGAGACTGGTCTTGCTTCAAGCAAGTGGGCTTGGGACTGATGTCAGCCTCGGATGAAACCTCTTACATGTGGCTCTTTGTGTGCTGGGAATCTATGAAGAGCACTAGGGAGAAATGACTGACACCTCAGAGAGGGCGACACCATCACCCAGCCCCTCTGCTGCAAAACACACCCTCCAGTAACACGACGAGCAAACCCTGGGCAAGACTTGACTGAATGAATGGCAGCTCTTTGTGAGAAGTAGATATGAGAACCATGGGTTGCTTTTATAAATTGTCAGGGTATTAAAATATAGCTCAGGGTTCACACTTACAGCTATGATATTTATATTACTATTATTTAAAATTTCTCCTGAGAAAAGCAACTAGAAGAGAAATTGTTCTTTAAAGTCAAGAAAGAAGAAGCCCCAGAGGTGCTTCTCTGTGGGGACAAGTGCATGGAGAACTGCATACAGGGCATAGGTTAAGGGCGTCTGCATGGCAGGGCTCTCCCCATGCTAGGCGTGTGAGTGGCAAATTGCTTACCCCATCGGCACAGCTCTGCCATGTGTTGTAGTCCCACTACTTTATTGTTCACTGCAAAGTCAGCTAGCAAACATTACATTGGCGGCTGTCTATATTTTGCTTAGGTACTGCCTGAGTACATATACATGGTAACTGCACAATAAAATCAGGCCTGCTTCCTGATTGGTCTCTGGAGGACTTGATTAGAGACCCCACAGCCACACTCTTTTCTACCCTGTTCTGTGGACCTCCTCAAAAATGAGAGAGCCCATGCACTTCTCTGCATACCCCAAGCTCTTATTACTTAGAAATCCACATGATCCTGCAGGAGAGTCTTTTTCCCCTGACTGATATTGCGATGGAAGGGTCAAGTTCAGCCTTCAGCTTTCCTGATTTATCTTGCTCTCTGTGTCTTGGGGTCACATTTATCTGTGCATGATAATGACATGAAAAATTGAATTTTGGAAAAAAATCTGAAAGTGACCAAGGCAGGATGGGTTTCAAGTGTCCTGAATGTTCTTCTAAGCAAAATTGAATTTACACATTTCCATTATTAGATATTACAAAAGGTTTTTAGGGATTAAAACAGAATGGACTAATACATAAAAATATTCTTCCAAATTCTTGTGAATTATATTCCTAAGCCTATAATTTGGCACCATGAATTGGATCTTACCAACACATTTATTTGATTTTCTAAAATATATAATGCACTTCTTTATGATCACAGTCCCTTGTGTGACACTTACCAACTGAAAATTCTTAACCATGTGAGATTCAATTCTATAAAATGAGGTTTTGAACATAGAACCTCATTTCCATCTAAAGATTTCAAAATGTACAATTATTCAAACCATAATTGTTCTATGAGTTATGAAGATGACCAAAGTAAGATTATCAATCAAAATATTAAAACTTATTAATTCCCTGGTAATAAGTATACAAATTAGTAGTGTTTAAAATCTCTACATGACATACCATATGTAAGTTATGTCCCATGAAGTTATTAAATTGAAAATTGAAGAAGTAAAACTGACATTCCCTATAAGAAAAATTGACTCATTTTAGCAGGATCTCAAAGAAGCAAACATCTTTCGAAGACAATATCCTCATTACACCATACAGAACATGGTCCTTTGGGCTACAACAGTCCTAATGAGCTCAGAGGATCATGTTCTGTATGGTGCAATGAGGATATTGTCTTCGAAAGATGTTTGCTGCTTTGAAAAAGCAAAGAAGCTACTGGGAAACCTCTCTAGTAGATTGAATTCTCTCCTAAAATGCCCTTTTTAGAATCCACACTAACTCTGCATCTGAGGACACAGAGGTACTTTGTCAACTGAATAAGCTGAGCAGAGCACAAACACTTGTAAGTTTTATGGAAAGGATGTGTTCTGTCTCTGCAGATTTGTAATTTGTAATTTTAATGTCTGTAGAAAGGCAAGAAATTCCCACTGGAGAACACAAAACTGTGGCTTCCCCAGTGGGACATGTCATCTCTCTTAATTTTGTTGTCTTCTCTGATGGATAACACCAATCCAAGATATCTGGGCTTCAAATACTTAAAGTTTCCTGGACACATCTGGAAAAGGATCTTGATTGAGATTATTTTCTCATGTTGATAAGGAAACTTAAATTACTCTAATTCTGGTCCAAAAAATCAAATTAGTCCAAACCTTTCCCACAACTTATAGTGCCTCTACTTTGATGTGAGGGACTCCTGGCACCACCATAATTTTCCTGAAGCCTGAAGTATGTGATGGGCCCTTCTTTCCTAGTTTGCACATGGAGCACAACTTCTTGTGGTTAGTGATGGTTTGGTAAGTCATCTTTTCCAAAGTAACAGTTCTATGGCTCAAGCTCTAAGTGAAATGGTAAAATTAAAAAAGAAGAGGAAGACCTATAGGTCACATGTTGTAGAAATCACAGGCAGATGGAATCTAGTCAGAGCCGAGGCAGAGTCCAAGCTGGAGTCCACTCTAAGAAACCTACATGATCAACTCCACCTTCTCTGAGAGAAAACCGTGTAAAAAGCAGGCTCAGTGTCCTGGGTACTGTATATAAATATACATAAAAGCATTAAAGTGCTATATTAAAAGGATCCCCATTATCTGTAGTCAAAAGAAATGACAGTCATTTCAAGCAGACTCATTTATGTTCCAGTTGTAGAAATCAGATGATAGTTCTTGAACACTGCCATTATCGACATGTGAAGGGTTAGTACAGGCATGATAATGAATGAAACATTTGTTTTTTCTAGAGGTAATTGCAAACTTGGACTAAATGAAAATATATAAAATGAAAACTAATATCCACAGAGACAAATTCCACATGGATGGGATGAGAGAGGTTGGAAAACTGACGAAGAAAGTCACAATAATTGCCAAAGCATGAGACCTCCAAAGCCACATGAGAGGGAAACATAAAACAGGAAAAGGGTGCAAGTCATTGAACAAGTATTTCAGCATATGAACAGTTAGGAAAGACACATCAAGGGTGGAGGAAAAGTATCCCCTCATGCAGCCCCCATCCTGGACCAGCCACATGAAAGTTTTGTGCCTTTGGTGAATTGGGCTCTGCCTTACTCCCTGGCATAGCCCATTAATTACCAAGGTGTCACCTGGAATACTGTCCCTCATATACACTCACCTCCTGGGAGGCTTCTGAATGAGCCATGGCAGAGAGTTTGCAAGTACTCCCAACTTTGTGGAGCCAAGAGGATCTCTTTGGAGGGGTGGAGAATTGCATACCACACTTTTGTTGTAATGTGGACATGCTGTGTAATTAGATGTTGTCGAGTCCAATCTCTTTGTAGCCCTGATTTTTCATAGAGAGGAAAATAATTTCATCGCTATTTGTGAGGATTAGGCCAAAACATACTGAATAAGTGGGTTCCAACCAGTTAAAGAAGGCTCTCTGTGGAGCTGGGCATGGTGGCATTTGCCTCTCATCTCAGCAGATTGGAAGGCTGAGGAAGGAGGATCATGAGTTCAGAGCCAGCCTCAGTGAAAAAAAATTTACTAAGCAGATCAGTGAGATCTTATCTTTACATAAAATAGGGATAGGAAAGTGGCTCAGGGGTTGAGTGCCCCTGAGTTCAGTCTTCGTCATCGTACCCCCCCAAAAGAGAATGTCTGGGGAGTGAGTCTCAGGCTTTTGATTTATAACAACTGTCATGGAGTTCTAAAGTGTAGACCTAGTATAGAATAAGTGTTATGGGCCAAGCTCTGGGTTGGATGTGCATGCATTTGAATCCAAGATTTTATATATGTTTATATATATTAATGATTTGATGTTGATCTACTGATGGAATATTTTCTACAGAAGGCATGTATTTGCGTTATTTAAAGTCTGAAATAGTAGACATATATTTTAAACCATCTGCAGCTACATATTGAAAAATAATAGTCATCAGAAAATCATGTATGTGAAGCTAGCTCATTTCATGATTCTTTAGAACATGTAGATCTATAAGGCAAGATAGTGAGAGAAACAATAAATTGAAACATAAATAAACTTGGGATACCATTTAAAAATCTGAGGTGAATGTTGGTTCACAATCTTACTTCCATAACAAGACCCCTACAGCACAAATATTAAAAATCAAGAATAAATAAAGGGGATAGATTCAAACTAAAAAGCTGCTTCTCAGCAAAAGAAACACTAATTGAAGAAAAATCTAGATTTTATACAAATATTTAAACACATAATTCAGAAAAAGCACTAATGTCTAGGGAATATAAAGAACTCAAAATTTACAACCAATAAAAAAAAACCCTCAAAATTAACACAAACAACAACAACAAAAACCAATTAACAAATTGACTCACTAAATGAACAGACAACTTCACAGAAGAAATATAAGCCATCAACAAATATATGAAAAAACATTCCACCTATCTAGCAATTAGGAAAATGTAAATCAAAATTACTTTAAGATTTTATCTCACTTCAGTCAGAATGGCAATCATTAATAATATAGGCAACAATAAATGTTGGTGAGGTTGTAGGGAAAAGGAACACTCACACATTGCTCATGAGATTGACTCCAAATTGGTGCAACCACCATGGAAAGCAGTATGCAGACGCCTTGAAAAACCAGAATGGATACATCATTTGACCCAGCTATCCCTCTCTTCAGACTACACCTAAAGGAATTAAAAACAGCATACTACAGGGAAACAGCTGCTCCAATGTTTATAGCAGCACAATTCACAATAGATAAACTATAGAACCAACCTACGTTTCCTTCAACAGATGAATGGATAAATAAAATGTGAGATACATATATGAAATTTCCCCCACCAATGGAATATTACTTAGCTTTAAAGATGAATGAAACTATGCCATTTGGTGGTAAAAGGATAGAGTTGAAGAATATCATGCTAAGTGAAATAAGCCGCCCTCCCACACACACTCAAACACAAAGGCAAAATGTTCCCTCCAATAAGTGTACGCTAACTCACAATGGGGGTGGGAAAGAATAGATGTTTAGATTAAGTAGAGAATTGCAGGGAAGCTAGGGAATATGGGGATAGATATGATAGTAGAATGAAACAGACATTACATATAATACATAATATATAGAGATGTTAAAGCACTCAACAAGGGAGACAAAGTTGGATTGAAGAAAAGAAAAGGGAAATAGGAGTAAAAATGACAGTAGAATTAATCAGACACAACTTTTCAATGTTTATATATAAATACACCACCAGGGAAGGTCCACACCATGTACACCTCAAGAATGTTATGCTAAATAAAATGAGTTTTACACAACGTATAATATGTCAAAATTTGCTCTACTACCATGTATACCTAAAAAGAGAAAGAAATTTTAGAAATGATAAGGGATCATTTGTATACTGAGGAGTTTTGTGCGTAAAAAACTCTTCAATGAATGTTAATGTCATTAAGGTGAAATAAAAGTATAAAAGTGTACCTTGAGCCCATACAAAACAACAATGATAAATAGATTTGCCCAAGTCAGTCAACTATCATTTATCACAAAATTTTTGGTTTACAACACTTTTCTATTTGTTTTACAAAGCAGCACAAAAACAATACTTACAAGTTGAGCAGAGAGGAAACATTACATAGCAGTGTTATGAATACTATAAATAGTGTTGTGTGCACTCAAAGAAAGCATTCTCAATTTCCTCCCCCGTGCAATAAAAAATCATGCAGTTGAAAGACACACTAGTTACTCATTATATAACACATACATGTGTTCGTGACATTCAGTATGTGGGCAGCTGCTCAGCTTGGCAGGTCAGATTCAATAGATAAGGAAGACACATTCATCACACAAGACAGTGTTTCCTTGAGTAATACTATGAAAGCAAGAGAGAAAGCAAAAGTAAAAGACAAAGGCAACTCTATTTCCAGACTAGGAAAACACCAACACTGAACCTATGTACTGGGGAGTCCCAAAGAGCTTTTCATGGTCCTGACTGGGAAGTGCTGGGCAGAGCATCCTCTCCACAGGTCAGAGTCTGAAGTCTTGTTCTAACTTGTATTGAAAGTGAGGCCAAATAAATACATGTTGGAAAAAAGAAAACTTCATTCCATCATCTTGCATGACCTGGTGATCCCCTGAAGAACACCAAGTCCTCCCAAGAGAAGGTCAGATCCTAGAGAAGTGAGTGATAGCCTTGAGATGACTAAATAAATTAGGATTCCAATGAGTGAGCCAATCAGCCAGTTGCATTGAGAAATAAGCATTCTTTATCTGTTTCATCAAGGACTTCAGACATTATTCAAACAAGAAAAGGGAAGATCTTTAGTATTTTCCTTAGACCTCTAGGACTGAATCTTCCCTCCTGGCTTTATAAAGAGTTTAAACTCTCATATGCAAAATGAAGCCAGTTTTCTGCATAAAATAATGTGGAGATAAGCATGAAACCTAGAGATTTACACTTTGGAATAAAGAATGTTGTGAATATTATTCTCCTAGAACTTATCATTATATTTCAATATTTATTTTCCCCAATAAAGTTAAATGAAATGTTGGTGGGTGGTGTTTTGTTGACCCAAAAGATTCACATATGAAGAGAATATTGTGTTTTTACTTTTTGAACAGGACTTGTAGATGAGAGTCTAAGTTTTATTTCAATCAAAATTGTGTTTCTCTCTCTGTGGTGTCATGGGCTTTTGGAGCTATAAGATCTGAGGAGGGACAGGGTTACTTTATAGTATCTTATAATTACAGGGTTGCAGAGGGTTCTCGGAGACCATGACACATGCTATCTATCGTATAATCTAATAAGTATAACAAACATTATATTCTGAATTATTAAGTAGAACCAAAGGGTCTACAAAATCAAAATACATAATGAAATAAAGAATGTGGGGGCATAAATGCTCCTACAGTATGTCTTTATCTTTTTACAGTCATCATTTTACATGTTTCTAGTTAAATTTTCTACTGGGTATACAAAACTAAAGAGGTGGTCCCAAATTGTGATGTTTTTCCTACACTAGAGGTGAGTATAGTCACCTCAGTGATGAACGTCATAGAATTCATGAGGATCTGCATGGTTTCTTCAGTCCAAGAGTCAGGATGGGACTATGAACCATGTGGATTCTCCAGGAAACATTAAGACTCTTTCCCCCTTCAGCAATCCTCCTTTATTGCCTGAATACACATGTTGGCTCCTACTCTCTTGGGTCTTTCTCCTCTTCCTTAGTGGGGGCTTGTATAACTCTCCGGAGTTGTAGATCCCTTAGGGAGTACTGCTACTCTATATGGTGAAATGTTAAACTCATAATTCAAACTAGGGATATCTGGGCATTATTTTAGTATCCCTAGATCCTTCGTATAACTCTCTTAATTTTCCCATAATTACAAACAAGAGAGTATATAATTTACATTAATCAAGTATTATTTGGAGAATATTATTTAACATATGAAATAATTAATGGAGATGTTATAGCATTATTTACCCAACAGAATGGTTTACTATTGTATCGATCCATTAGCAAAGTGAATAGTGGGAGATGTGTGAACTAATACCATCATTAAATGCATGACAAGGTTAACATTAAGAAATTCACACTTTATTTAGCAACAAATTACATCTGTTATGAAATATAAGTAAAAACACTCTGTAAAACTTGCATCGTGGACCATGCTTTGACCCTAGGGATGTGAGAAACTTTGCAAGTTCAAAGTCAGGCTCCATAACTTAGTGAGGAACTATGCAACTTAGCAAACCCTATCTCTAAATAAAAAAAAAAAAAATCTGAGGATGTAGTTTACTGAGTAAGGGTCCCTAACTTTAAGGGGCTCTGAAAATTTTAAATTTTAAATTTCATATTAATACTAAGACTTCTGAAATAATCAACTCTGAGTATTATTATTTCTCAAGTTGTGAAAAATGAGACTCTTTAGTAATAATTGTTGATTTATACTAAAATTATATCCTTTTAGGGATGCACAATTCTATACTTGTATTTCCTTATTTCTATAATATCAGCTCAAGATGTTAAGAAAATTTTCAGCAAATATCAAAAGCAATTACCCATTTTCTACATTTAAATGATTTTTTTCCCTCCTAGGTCCCAAGTTCTTCAAGGGATGGGCTATAGATATGAAATTTACTACAATCTTTATATTTGTCAAGGCGTTTTTGTAAATATTTTGCTGTTATTTAAGGTACACACTTTGGACAGATGCTACTCCACATTTGCTACAGATATGAGGTCAGTAATTAACAAATGTCGGAAATTTGAATACAGTCTTGGAAACATTCTTTGGGTTTCTATATGCTATAAATCCTCCAGTGTTTCAAAAATGATGGATCAATCTTCAAAAGGTTTCCAAAAATTTTTGCGTACATCCTCTCTCTCGTATGAATTCTGAGGTGCTGAGTAGGGTGTGAACAACTATTGGAGACTCTGTCACCTATTTTACATTTATATGATTTCTGTGCTATCATATCTCTGGTGTGAAATAGTGTTGAACTACTGTGAAATAGGGTTGATGTATCCTTAAAGACACTGATGCAATATTTTCATTGAAAAACTTCTCTCCAGTATAAAATCTATAATGTTTAGTAAGATGTGATCTTCAATATTAAAAGCTTTGCCATTCTTCACATTTATAGGACTCCTCTCTAGTGTGGGTTCTCTGGTGTCGAGTAAGTGATGATTGTTGATTAAAATCTTTGCCACATTCTCTACATTTGTAAGGCTTCTCTCCAGTATGAATCCTTTTGTGACAATTAAGCTGTGAGATGGTATTAAAAGCTTTGCCCCATTCTTTACAGCTGTAGGGCCTCTCTCCAGTGTGGATTCGCTGGTGCTGTGTAAGTGATGATTTTTGACTGAAACTCTTGCCACACAATTTACATTTGTACGGCTTCTCTCCAGTATGAATCCTGTTGTGGCAGTAGAGATGTGAGTTTGTATTAAAACTTTTGCCACACACTTTACATTTGTAGGGCTTCTCTCCAGTATGATACCTTTTGTGACAATTAAGCTGTGAGATGCTATTAAAAGCTTTGCCATATTCTTTACAGCTGTAGGGCTTCTCTCCAGTGTGGATTCGCTGGTGCTGAGTAAGTGATGATATGTGCTTAAAACACTTGTCACACTCTTTACACTTGTAGGGCTTCTCTCCAGTGTGGATTCGCAGGTGATGAGTAAGTGATGATTTTTGACTGAAACTTTTGCCACACACTGTACATTTGTAGGGCTTCTCTCCAGTGTGGATTCTCAGGTGCCGAGTAAGTACTATTTTTTGATTAAAACTTTTGCCACATTCTTTACATTTGTAAGGCTTCTCTCCAGTGTGGTTTTGCTTGTGCTGAGTAAGTGATGATTTTTGACTGAAACTCTTGCCACACACACTGTTCATTTGTAAGGCTTCTCTCCAGTATGAATCCTGTTGTGACAATCAAGATTTGAGTTTGTATTAAAACACTTGCCACACACTTTACATTTGTAGGGCTTCTCTCCAGTATGAATACTTTTGTGCCAATTACGCTGTGAGATGCTAAATAAAATAGAAGACATTGAAAGCATCAAGAAATTTCTTAAGTCATATGATATGCCCAGATTGAATCAAGGAGACACACAATTTAAACAAACCAAAATTAAATGATGAAATACTAGATTTCATCAGAAGCTTACAAACCAAGAAAAGCCTAGGCCCAGATTGATACACTGCTAAACAAGATCTTTAAAGAAGAAATTCAAAAATACCAATATTCTTCAATTTATTTCAGAAAATACAGAAAGAAGCAGCACTTCAAAACTCATTCTATGAGGCCAATATCACCCTGATCCCAAAACCAGGTAGGGACAAATAAAAGAAAGAAAACTTCAGGCCAATATCTCGAATGAACATAGATGCAAAAATTCTGAATAGAATTCTGGCAAATTAAATACAAAAACATATTAAAAAGGTCATGCACCAAGATCAAGTGGGGTTTGTTTAGGAATACAGGGTTGGTTCAAAATATAGAAATCAATATAGTTAATTCATCACATCAATAAACTTAAAAATAAGAATCATATGATCATCTCAAGAGACACAGAAAAGCCATTTGACAAAATACAGCACCCTTTCATGTTCAAAAAATTGGAAAAACTTGAGATAACAGGAACATACCTCAACATCATACTGGCTCTCTACATTAAGGTTAAAGCCAACATCATTCTAAAGGGTGAAAAACTAGAGACATTCCCTCTAAAAACTGTTACAAGACAGGGGTGCTTTCTCTCACCATTTCTATTCAACATATTTCTTGAAACACTGGCCAGAGCAATTAGACAGATGAAAGAAATTTGAAAAAATAACTACAGGAAAAGAACTTAAATTAGTACTATTTGCTGAGAATACGATTCTATACCTAGAAAACCCCAAAAGCACCACCAGAAAACTTCTAGAACTAAAATATGAATTCATCAAAGCAGCAGGATATAAAATTAACACACATTTAAAAAAAGGCATTTCTGTATATCATTGACAAAGTCTCAAGTAGAAAATAAGAAAAACTACCCCATTTTCAATAACTCCAAAAAAAGAAAATATAAGATACTTGGGAATCAACTTAACAAAAGAGGTGAAGATCTATACAATGAAACCTACAGAACCCTCAAGAAAGAAATCAAAGAAGACCTTAGAAAATAGAAAGATCTACCTTAGTCTTCCATAGGCAGAATTAATATTATCAAAACGACCATACAACCAAAAGCCCTACACTGATTTAATGCAATTCTGATTAAAATTCTAATGATATTTCTCATATAAATAGAAAAATCAATCATGAAATTCATCTGGAAAAATAAGAATCCCAGAATAGCTAAAGCAATTATAAGCAGGAGAAGCAAAGCAGGTGGTATGACTATACCAAACCTTAAACTATACTACAGAGCAATAGTAACAAAAACAGCATGGTATTGGCACTAAAACAGGCCAGTAGACCAATGGTACAGAATAGAGGACACACAGACTCACTCACAAAATTACAATTTTCTTACATTAGACAAAGGTGCCAAGAACATGGATTGGAGAACAGATAGCCTCTTCAACAAACGCTGCTTTGAAAACTAGAAATCCACTTTCAAAAAACTGACATTAAAACCTTATCTCTCACCATGCACAAAACTCAACTCTAAGCGGATCAAGAACCTAGGATTTAAATCAGAGGCTCTGCATCTAATAGAAGAAAAAGTAGGCCATAATCTTCATCACATGGGGCTAGGCCGCCCCCAACTTTTTTTTTTTATTTTTGTTTCAGCTTCTAGTCCAACCAAGATTTAAGATTTACAGAAAACAGCTTTATGAGGCAAGGGGACAGAAATGTGGTAATGGTGAGAGGAGAACACAGGAAGTAGTAAACACATCCAGTAGAATTCAGGGATAAAAACATCCACACAAGTTCACGGAACACAGAGGAACAGGAAGGAACAATTCCTGAACCCTAAGAGGATCAGGGTACAGGGTGAGTGGGGCACAGTGGGTAATTATGAAACCTGTCAAATTAATTTTGAAGTGAATTGTCCTAGACAGGTCAAAGATTGTGCTTTAAAAATGTCATTAGAAGGTAACAGCTTTTTAAATATCCTTTTGCCTCCTGCTTCCAGATAACTCTTTTGGTTAAAAAACCAGAAATAATATAAACCTCACAGGTTAGAAGCACAGTCTTTTGATACTGGTGAGGTGAGGAGCTAGATGAACTTACATAGTAAGTGAGAGCGTTTATATTTCTTGGTCTTCTCCCTTGACCACTCCAAGTCTTTGACCTGCCAGAAATAGCAGTTATTTCCTCTGAAAGAAGCCAGTAATGGACACTTGTCGGTTGGATTTGCCCAGAGCAGCAGTCCCTTTTTTGGGGCCCTTTCGTTCCTCTTTTGGCTCTTTTTTCACAGTCATGGCAGGAGGTCTTTGGACACAGGATGTCTTCGTCTTAAGCTCTTCTTCACTATCTGTGCAAGATTCACTCTCGTAAACTTTTTCAGTTACTATGCAGACTTCCTCATCCAAAAATGTTTTAGATTTCAGTACACGTTTTCGTTTTCTTTTGTTTTCTCCACCTGAACTCTTGACAGAAGGAGGCTCAGGCTCAGGCTCAGACTTCCGCACGGGATCAGGAGGTGGAGATACAGGAGGAGGTGGGGACGGTGAGGTGACTTAGCTTCATAAGGCCCAGGAGAATCTGGGAAGACTTCATCTTCACTGCTATCAGACTGAGAAAGTTTGATTCTTCACCTCTTTTTCTTCATGATTTCAGTTTCCTTTGTTTCATCATCACATAAATCTACTTGCTTCCCCCATTTTTTTTCCTTCTGCTGCATCTTAACAGGCTCTGCTTTTTTGCTGGATTTCTTCAGGTCTGCAGGAGTTGCCAGTTTTGGTTCAGTGACAGGCATTTGAGGTTGCTCCACTATTTTTTCTTCTTTCACAGCTTGTTCTGAATCCAAATTGACTTTAAGTTTATTCATAGCAGCTTTTCCAAAAAAATTGCTCATCACATTCCCCTTTCCTCGTACTTTGCTGCCTTTTGAAGATGCATTTGTTACTTCTTTAGTCTCTATTTTGGTCTCCTTGTTTGTATCTTGGCTTTTAGAAGCAGCTTTGGAGGCAAACATTCCCATAATTCCCTTGGGCTGCTGGGAAGCCTGTTTGGAGGCAGGTGGGCCATGACCATTGGTTGTCAGCTCATTACTGGCTTGTGTCTCACTGGATGCCTGAAGATTTGACTGTTCAAAATTGCTAGAAGATGAGGATTCTGTGGGAGCTCTAGGGACCGCAGCTGCACATTGTATGGCACTAAACTTGCTGCAGTTCTGCAAGTTGCTTTTAAGGATGTCATAGTCAGTATTGAACAGAGGCCCACTGTCCTTTAGCATAGCTTTCTGGATGCTGTACACATGGATGCTGGCAGTCACAGCTAGCTTGGACTTCACTGCTTCCAATTTATCTTCTCTCACTACTGCAACCTTGTGGCAGGAATGTCCATTCTGAATGATACTACCAGACACTAAATAGGTGACATGCAGTTGGGCTCCTAAATTTTCCCTCCATTTCCTTTCGACATAATCATATAGCATCTGTTTGGCCTGGTTAACATGAACTCCTAGCGTATAGCTCAGCCATTTGTATGTCACTATCTTGTTCTGGTCCGTGACGAACTCGTCTATATTCTCCAGATAAAGCTGGTCCGCCATCGTGCTGCAGCGCTGGCCCACGCCCGCTCCAAGCCCTTCTCTCAACCACAGCCACAGCTCCCGCCGGCGGGAAACAACACCCCAACTTTCTTAATAAGATGCCTATAGCACAAGAATTAAAACCAAGAATTAAAAATGGGATGGATTCAAACTAAAAAGTTTCTTTTCAGAAAAAAAAAATCTGAGGTGAATAGAGAGCCTACATCCTGGGAGTAGATTTTTATCCCTCACACATCAGATAGAGAACTAATATCTAGTAATATAAAGAATTCAAAATGCTAAGCACAAAAAAACCCCAATCATCCAATCAACAAATTGGCCAAGGACCTGAACACACACTTTTCGGAGAAAGATGTAGAATCAATCAACAATTTTTTTTTTAAATTTCATCATCTCTTTCAATAAGAGAAATGCAAATCACAACCACTCTAAGATATCATCTCACTCCAGTCAGAATGGCAGCTACCATAAAGACAAACAATAAGTGTTGGCAAGGATGTGGGGGAAAAGATACACTCATACACTGCTGGTGGAACTGCAAATTGGTGCAAATAACATGGAAAACTATATAGAGATTACTTCAAAATTTGGGAATGAAAACATCATTTGACCCCACTATTCCTCTTCTCAGACTATTCTCAAAGGACTTGAAAACAGCATACTGCAGGGTCACAGCTATGTCAATGTTAATAGCAGCACAATGCAGAATAGCAAACTGTGGAGCCAACCCAGAGGCCTTCAGTGGATGAATGGATAAAAATATGGGGTATACACAATGCAATTTTACTCAGCAATAATAAAATCATGGCAATTGCACGTAAGTGGATGGTATTGGAGAAGTGAAGTTAGGCAAACCCCCAAAATAAATGTTAAATGTTTTCTCTGATATAAGGGGGCTAACTATAGTGGGGTAGAGAGGGGGAGCATGGGAGGAATAGATGAATTGTACATAGGTCAGAGGGGTTGGAGGGGAGGGGAGGAGGCAGGGGATTAGCAGTGATTGTGGAATGTGATGACACCATTATCCAATGTACATGTATGAAGACACAAATTGGTGCCAACATACATTATATACAACCAGAGATATGAAAAATTGTGATATATATGTGTATTAAGAGTTTTATTACATAAAGAAATAGGTACATATATAATGGCATAAATTAGCATGAATATACTTTCTATACAAAGATACGAAAAATTGTGCTCTATGTGTGTAATAAGAATTGTAATGTATTCCACTGTTGTCATGTATTTAAAAAAATAAATAATTTTTTTAAAAAAGAAATGTGTTGAAACCCATTGGGAACACTATAAGCCTATATGCCTATACATCTTAAAAACTAGAGCTGGAAGGGAAGATGCATGAACAACATGAGAAACCAAGAAAGAATGTGCCCCAAACAAAGATGCTACATTATTAGAATTCATGGTCAGAATAGCAGGATAAATGGGAGAAGGTACATAATTTTGTGTTCATTAAAGGATGATATGAGAGCAAATACAGGCAGAAAATGATTATTTCGATAAAGAGTTACATAAGCAAATACAGAAAGCAAAAGATTCCTTCAATAAGGAGATAGAGATTTTGAAAAAAAAACAGAGATCCTTGAAATGAAGGAAACAGTAAACCATATTAAGAACTCAATAGGAAGCATATCCAACAGAATAGATCACTTGGAAGACAGAACCTCTGACTTTGAAGGAAAAATATATAATCTTGTAAAAATAAAGTTGACCCCAGTGAAGATGGTAAGAAACCATGAGCAGAAGATTCAAGAATTGTGAGATAATATGAAAAGACCAAATTTAACAACTATTGAGATAGATGAAGGCATAGAGGTCTAAACTACAGTAGGTCTAAACTACAGTAGGTCTAAACTACAGTAATGAAAAATCTGTTCAATGAAATAATACTAGAAAAATTTCCAAACATGTAGAGTGAATTGGGAAATCAAATACAAGGATCATATAGGATACCAAATGAACAAGATCACTCAGGTCTACACTAACGCACATCATAATGAAAACACCTAGCATACAGGAGGAGCAGAGCATTGCAAAAGCCACAAGAGAAAGGAATCAAATTACATATGGGGAAAACCAATCAGGATCTCTGATTTCTGAACTGAGACCCTGAAATCTACAAGATCCTGCAACAATAAAAACCAAGCTCTGAAAGAAATGGATGCCAACCAAGAAGCATACCCAGCAAAATTAAATTTTGATTAGCAATTAGATTTTGATTAAGATGTTATTTTATGACAAAATAAAAACCTTCTGTCATACACAAAATTAAAAGAATTTACAATGGGAAAACTGCACTACAGAACATCCTTGGCAAAATATTCCATGAGGAGGAAATAAACAACAATAAAAAATCAGAAAAGTGTAGAATCACTCTAAAGGAAAAATCTATCAAAGAGAAACTGACTTAGTAAAATACCAAAAATACAAAAAAATAACTGGGAATACAAATCTTGTCTCAATAATAACCCTGAAAGTTTAGTTCCAACTCAGCAATCAAAAGACAGGCAGATTGGATTAAAAGACCAACAATATGCTGCCTCTAAGAGACTCATCTCATAGGAAAAAACACCTACAGACTAAATGTGAGAGGTTGGAAAAAAATGTATCACTCAGGCTGGGGCTGGGACTGGGGCTCAGTGGTAGAGCACTAGCCTAGCACATGTGAGGCCCTGTATTTGATCCTTAGCACCACATTAAACTAAATAATAAAGGTATTGTGTTCATATACAAAAAAAAATAAATATTAAAACACATACCACTCACATGGAATGTGGAGGCAAGCAGGGGTTTTCATTCTTATATCAAAGGCATTTCTGTATAACAGTGAAAAATCCTCTGAGAAAGAAATGAGGGAACTACCCCATTTACAAAAACTTCAAAAAATAAGATACTTGGGAATCAACAACAAAAGAGATGAAAGATCTATGCAATGCAAACTATAGGTCCCTAAAGAAAGAAATGAAAGAAGACCTTAGAAGATGGAAAGACCTACCTTGCTCTTGGATGAGAAGAATTAATATTATCAAATGACTATACTACCAAAAGCACTATACAGATTCAATGCAATTCCAATCAAAATGCATTCCTCATAGAAACAGAAAAAAAGTAATCGTGAAATTAATCTAAAAAAAATAAGGGACCCAAAAAAGCTAAAGCAATCCTTAGCAAGAAAAGTGAAACATCACTATACCAGATATTAAACTATAATACAGAGCAATAGTAACAAAAACAGCATGGTATCAGCACCAAAACAGACTGGTAGACCAATGATACAGAATAGAGGACACAAAGACTAACCCCCCAAATTACAATTATCTTATATTAGACAAAGGTGCTAAAAGGATGCACTGGAGAAAAGACAGCAACAAATGGTGCTAGGAAAACTGAAAATCCATATGCAACAAAATGAAATTAAATCCCTCTCACCTTGCATAAAAGTTAACTCAAAGTGGATGAAGGACCTAGAAATTAAACCAGAGACTCTGTGTCTAATAGAAGAAAAAGAAGGCCTAATCTTCATCATGTGGTATTAAGCCCAAACTTCCTTAATAAGATTCCTATAGCGCAAGAATTAAAATCAAGAATCAATAAATTGGATGGAATCAAACTAAAAAGTTTCTTCTCAGCAAAAGAAACAATCTGTGAGGTGAACAGAAAACCTACATACTGAGAGCAAATTTTTACCCCCTCACACATTAGATAGAGCACTTATCTCTGGAGTATATAAAGAACTCAAAAAGCATAAAAAAAAACTCAATCAACAAATGGTCCAAGGACCTGAAAAGACACTTCTAGAAGAGGATATAGAGTCAATCAACAAATATTTGAAAAATTCTCATCATCTCTAGCAATTAGAGAAATGCAAATCAAAACTACTCTTAGATATCATCTCACTCCAGTCCTAATAGTAGCTATTGTGAAGACAAACAACAACAGTGTTGGTGAGGATGTAGGGGAAAAGGGCACACTCATACATTACTGGTGGGACTACAAATTGGTGCAGCCAATATGGAAAGCAGTATGGAGATTCCTTGGATATCTGGGAATGGAACCAGCATTTGACCCAGCTATCCCTCTTCTCTGTCTATACTCAAAGGACTTAAAAACAGCATCCTACAGGGACACAGCCACAACAATGTTTATAGCAGCACAATTCACAATAGCTGAACTATGAAGCCAATCTAGATGCTCTTCAGTGGATGAATGGATAAAAGAAATGTGTCACGTATACACAATGGAATTTTACTCATCCATAAAAGAGAATAAAATCATGGCATTTGCAGGTAAATGGATGGCATTGGAGAACATAATGCTAAGTGAAGTTAGCAAATCCCAAAACAACAAATGCTGAATGTTCTCTCTGATATAAGGAGGCTAACTGATAGAGGGGTAGGGATGGGAAACATGGGAGGAATAGATGAAATCTAGATAGGGCAGAGGGATGGGAGGAAAAAGAAGGGTAAGGGGACTAGCAAGGATGTTGGAATGTGATAGACATCATTATCCAAAGTAAATATATGAAGACACGAATTGGTGTCAACATAATTTATATACAATCAGAGATATAAAAATATGTGCTGTATATGTGTCATAAGAATTGTAATGCATTCTGCTGTCATTTATTTTTTTTAAATCAATTTAAAAATCACTGGCAAAAAAGAAACAGAAAATGCAAAAAAATAAAAATGAAAGAAAGAAAAAAAAGAAATGAGAGAGTATATGCTAAAAACCAAAACCAAAACTAACAATAAAACCCCAGAATGCTTCCAGTAATCATACTGTAGAAGTATTGTGATTTTATTCTTTGACTGATATGTATTATGGGACAAAAAAAATGAGCATTAATGAGACATGAAAATTAAATTATTCCCTCTATGCTTCCAAACCAGAGTTATCAATATGGAAGAAACAGTATTCAAAAAAATAAAGATGATAAATAGAAGCTCTACTCTCAATTAAGTATCAATATACACATGGAAGTATAAAGTTCATAAGCATGTATGTATATACACACATAAAATATATACACACATATAAAGACACGATAAATATGTAAAATATATACATATATACACACATATAAAGATATAATAAGTAAATACTTATATATACACATATTAAAGTACATCCTCAAATCCTCCCATCACCCTCCAGTCTCTCCCAGGTCCAGTGGAACTGAGAGGTCCCTGAGTGCTGAAAGAAGTATGCAGTAGTCACTGTGCCTGGTGCAGTCAGCCAATGACAGCACCTCCTAGCACCCTGGTGAGTGGTGCTGGTAGGTGGGTGAGAGGCCATAGGTCAGAATGGCCACTCCCCGCTGAAGACCCATGCTCCACTTCCAGTGGCTGAGAAAGTGAGTGTTGCATTTGTTAAAAATAATGTGTCTCTGGGCATTGGTCCCTAGATCCTCCCTCATACCATGGCAGGTGAACTGGTGCTTGTCTTGTATCTTCCTCTGATGTGGCTGGGACAGGAAGCTCCTTGCTTGCCTGCACAGGGTGAGTCAGAGTGCTGTCCGTCCACGCGTCTGTGACATGGGCAGATTACTGGAGAGTGACCAGGATGCAATATTTCTCTTTGTGTATTTATATAATCTAATATAGAAGAGTATTTTAAAGCCACATTAAATATCAAACTTTTTTCACTAAAATATATTTCTTCTTATACACATCAAATTTTGTCTCTTGTTATTATTATCCCATAGATTTCTTGTGTGCTATATAAGCATTATGAACCTTCGTAGATTATTTTCACTTATATATCTTTTGCTAGTATATGCAAACAATTCATGCTAAGGTTTTATTTACATTGAAGTGAATTATATCTGATCAATATATTAGTTTTCTTTGAGGATGCACTTAAGTAATTTTAAATGATACAGAAAATTAAACTCACACTGCCCTTAACATAACACTTTCTCTTCTGCTATTTAGTAAAAATGGATCACAAAACTGTTAAATTTGTGCTGTTCTGATGACAGTAAAACTTAATGAATGCCTGTGTGCTATCAAGTGCAAGTTAAAAGAGTAGAGCTAAAGGAATTTTTTTATTGTATGTGAAATGTGGGTATTTTAGAAAGTGAATTGGCTAAAAGCAATTTAATGAGGTACCTTCTAAATTGAGGTGATAAGAAGGTTTGTAGTGCAGCAGTCCGGCTGGGTAAAATAACCGGGAGGTGATAAGCAACTTGAAGGTTGAAGCGGGAACTGCTTTATTGAGGAGAAACTCAGAGGGAACTGAGCACGAACTCCAGGTAGTGGGTACCCAAGGTAGCAGGCACCACTTTATTGCGGAACAGCAGAGGTATATATACCTAACTGATTACACACAGCTTGACTCAATTAGCATTATCTAGATACAGCAGTCAGCCAATAAAGAATCCTTATCATCTTAATGGCTCAGTGGCGTTGCCTCACAAACCACTCCTCCTGGCAAACTGCCAGATGCCATCTTGATTTGAGGTCCCCAACATTGTAGAAGTTGTGAGAAAGCAATTTAGATGTTCCTGATGATGTCTAAGAGGCCTGGGTGCCTAGAATCAATCTAAATCTGAAACTACTTCAAGGATATTGAATAGGAACACTGTGTCCTATAATATTTTTTTTATTTATCTTTGCTTGTTGATCTGCAATCACTCTTAAGACATTAACTATTTATTGTACTGTTCCATTTAAAGAGTCAGAGAATGAAGACATAAATCTCCAAAGACCAAAGTGATGTTCCTGAACAGGAAGTTTCTCTATGTGTCCTATATCCATGACTACTTTTTAATTTTTCATTATATTTCAACCATAATTGGAAAAACTCTCATATTACTTTCAGGTCTATATATTCATTAAGTTTTGACTTATCTCTTGAATGTCCCAACTTCAAGAGATAAGTCAAAACTAATAAAAATAATTTATTATTTACCAAAGACATATTTAGCCTAAACTTCTACGATAAATACGTCTTTGGTAAATAATAAATTAAAACAACTCATTATGTATAAAGCCATAAATAACTTTCCGCATCATTTATTATTTACTACCAGCAAGACATCTGTTAAGAGTTTGCACACATTATCTAATTTAACCCCTATGGTTACTAATAGGCTCCATTTAAAGATGCTCAAAGATCCCTGACTTTTCCAAGTTTTGAAATATTAATGGAGAAAATGGGCATTTTAACCCAGTTCTTCTCAGGCTAAAAATCAAATATATTATTGTTTAAAATATTAAATACAAAATCATAACTGTGTGAAAAATTTAATGAGACAATTTTTAATTTTACATTGAATTGGCTTTATGTAGAAAAGACTAACGTAAGAAAAGGTAATGAGAGATTTGACTGCAAAATTATTTTAAATGACTTCACAAAAAAAGAATCCACAAATTGCAAATAAAATTAGTATTATATCTATCAAATAGTAAAAATTTACATGAAAAAGTAATATTATCAATTGAAAAAAATAATGCTTGTACAATTAGGAAGAGACAGGGCACATACCTTACTAAATAAGAAATAGAGAGGCAGCATTAACATATAAGAAATGCTGAAATACATACTAACTAATATGTAAAACATTTTAAGGTGAAAAATCATTTTAGAATTTGGAGATTGGCAATATTTTTCTAAAAAATCTAAAAATATTTGTAAAAGAAAAAAATTGCTTTGAAAGAAAGAAAAGGGAATTCCAGGTTTTAAATATGTTGAAAGGAAGAGAGAAAAAAAAGAAAAAGCAAGAGTAATCAATATGAAAATCACTCAAATCAATCAATGTAATGAAAAACCAAAAAAAAAAAAAAAACCCAAATAAAAAACACCAATGCGCAACAGAATGATCAAATTTACTGGATTTAAAGTCCACTACTTATGGTGAAAAAAGATAAATTTATTACCACCATATATTACAAAGGTAATATATTACCTTAGATTAGAAAAATGAAGAATAGTGTTACTTTATTAGATAATTAACAACTTATGCAAATGCCTGGAATTTTATTGAGTTTGAAGCTGAGAATTAAACCAAGTGTCACAAAGATTTATAGATTATCTCTTAGTGATAACATTTTTAAAAATTTTTTGCCTACTAAGAGTTGTTTCAGAGTAATGTCTTTATTGTTTCCACAATTAAATAGCTGAAAACAACTGTGTTGTAAAAGATGGAGGACAATGGGAAAAGTTTAAGCTACATTTGGACTAATCAAAGAGCAAATTAATGTATTTTCTGATTTTAAAAAATACTAAAAAATATGAACACCTTTTAGCTCATGAATATTCTTCCAAAATATAACAAGTATTATATATATATATATACATATATATATACATATATATATGTATATATATATATATATATATATATATAAACTATTTATGTATGAAGATTACTGTGACATTGTTTATAGCATCTGAAAATTGGGTGTAGATTCTACAAGTCTATATAAAGGAATGGATTTAATTTTAGCATATTCATTATGTGAAAAAAAATTATTAACTTAAAATTATTATGCCAATTTATTTACTCTAATAATAGGTATAAAAAGGTAATAAAGTTGAAATAAACATGTTTGATTCTGGTTTTGAAAAATGCTAATCCAGTAGTAATGATTCATACAGAAAATGTTAGCCATAATCAAGAGGATAATTCTCTTTTATTTTACACTGAACTTTATGAACATAAAAAATTGACATCCTATTCCTAAAGTATTGTTAGATGTTTGACAATAGGTAGAAATAACACAAAATCAGAGAATGAGTACTAATGCTACAATTTAAGCTACAACTTTATTCCCACTTATGTGAATAATGAAACACATTATTTTTAAGTGTTCCTCATTCTTTGGTCATTTGAAAATGTGAGGCTGTATATAAATATACTTTGAACATGAAATAATATTTGTAAAATTACTTTTTTTCAGAATAAAGTTTTAGAACCCCTAAATTTTCTTATGCTTCATAAAAGCACTATTGTTGTTCTTACCAGGCCAATAATAATGACACTAATAATAAAAAATTTTTCAAGGCTGAGATTTCCCTTTCATGCTCAGAAGATAAACAGACAATTGGCACCAAATTATAGATTTGGGACAAACAAAACCTTGATCTGTCAGTACAAGTAGAGAAAGTGAAGCTCAAGTGCTACAAAAGGATTTGATAGTACAACAGTTTGTTTCTTTGTTTGTTTTGGTACCAGTGATTGAACTCAGAGGCCCTGGACTACTGAGCCACATCCCAGCTCTATTTTGCATTTTTTAGATATTTTTTAGTTGTTGATAGACCTTTATTTATTATTTATTTATATGTGGTGCTGACAATAAAACACAGTGCCTCACACATGCTAGGCAAACACTATATTATGAGCCACAACCCCAGCCCTCATATGTTGTATTCTTATTTAGAGATGGTCTCACTGAGTTGCCTAGCGCCTTGCTGTTGCTGAGGCTGGCTTTGAACTCATGAGCCTCTAAGCCACTGGGCTTACAGTTGTGCACCACTGTGCCTGGATGATAGCACAACAATTTATTAAAGCAGAAGTATCTTCTGTGAATTTATTGGACAGCTTCTGCTAACACCCTTTCAAGTGCAATCATGGGTTTCTTTCATTCTAACTGATGACTGATTCCTTTCTCTTCTTCTGTCCAGATAACTTTAAGCTCCTTATCTTTATTGAATCTAACTTAGAAAACAAATGTGTTGTATTCTAACATCAAATATGAAACACATTTTTGTAATAGAACATTGTTGTCTTTGATTTTCCATATTATATCCCTAAAATCACAGACACTTTGAAAAGACATTGCACTGTGTTTTATGAACATTCCAAATAATAAGTAGCTAAGATAAATATTTTCTGAACTCTGAATGTTAAAATCTGGTACTTCTTTATATTCTCATATTCTAAAATAGCTACTGTTACTTCTTTGTATTTCATATTCTAAAATAGCTAATATGATGGGCATAGGTGCTCAAACTGGAGAGATTGAGTAGAGCTTGACACTAGGGGGTTGAAAATTGTTCGCCTTGGTTTCTTCTACTTTAATTATCATTTTTAGTTGAGTTCCCCTTAATTTTACGTTGGGATACTATAATAATATCCTGACTCTCCTGTGTGTGTGTGTGTGTGTGTGTGTGTGTGTGTGTGTATTTTTCAATTTACTATTTAAGCTCATATGTCTGATATCAGCACCTCCCTATATAAGCACCGTAACTGTTCCCAGTAAAAAGCAAAAGCAGACACACTTAAAATTTTGCATCTACAATTTACCCCTTTCCCCTCAAATGTTACTTTCAATACATCATCATTTTGTTGTTAACAAGTTAAATATTCTCCAATTCTCCTTCTTCTATCCTCTTTGTTATTACCACAAATCAGTGTTCTGGGGTGGGAGACTCCCCTGAGAACATCTGAAAATGCCTAAAGTTATTGAGATGTTGTTATACTGGAAGTGAGGGAAATATTACTGACATCTAGTGAGTAGAAGCCTTGGTTACTGATAAACTACTACATTTTTACAGTGAAACCCCCAACAGCACAGAATTCTGCAATGCAGAACCATCATAATGCTGAGGTCCAGAAAATGCCTGAGATCAAGACATCATTAACTGGTAAGTAGATACCTGAAACAACAGGATGAATGAATGATCTCTCTCTTGCTCTGGCTCCCATCCAAGACAAATTTCCACACTATAGCAGAGCCAGTCTGTCCAAAATGTAAAAAGAGCCTGTATTTTATACTTAAAACTTCAATTACTTAGTACAAGGGATGGAAGGCATTATAAAATTCTTCATAAATTATTTCCTAATTAACTCTTTAGTTTCTTCTCACCTCCCTTTTTCTTTCTATACCAAACTTCAGCACTACTGAAGAGTTTTCTATAATTTAAACGTTCATCTTCTCTCTCTGTTGTCTGATTTCTAACATTTTGATATGCTGAAGCTTCTGCATGATTGCTATGACACTCAATTGATAGGACTTGTTCCCTTTGGACATAGGTCTCCCTCTGAGGAAAAAATAGAATATAATCAGGAAAATGCAAATAACCACTTCATCACTGTAATTTCTGAGAGAGCTTATTAGACTATTTTGGAAAATTAATTTAGTACATTTTATAATTGAGTTGGATTCTAAAAAACAAACACCCACCTCAGTTTGTTATTTTTGCCATTTTAACACACAATAAGATACTTCTGAGACAAAGTTTTTCTCCTGATTTGTTTTGGCACTGGAACCTGGAGTCATCCCCCAGGACAGAGTGGCTAAGGAAGATGGACTTCCCTTCATTTTCAGATGCCCCAGTTGTGTGAGCATTAAATATTATTCCAGGAAGTCATAAAATAATTGAGAAAAAATAGCAGGTTTTGAGACAGTGAGGAATTTTTCCTGCTTATACTTTAAGAAAGGCAAATCAATATGAACAAAATTTCTAGTCATGTTAATTGGCTTAGGTAAGGTAGGGGATAGCCATTTGAAAAAGTCACTGACATATCAAATGTTACCTTTTGGAATTTTAAGCAATTTTATGACAAAGGAAACTGATTTTGCCAATCTGAGAGATAGTGGAGACTTTTTCTCTTTGAATAAAATCATCCTACTGACTTACACAGATAGATCTCAAATTTTTGTATCATGCTGCTTGATTTTGCAAATGCCACTGTCCAATTTCCCTTAGATTTTTTAAGTTCTCCTGTGTAATATGTTGGAGTAGTTTCTTGGCCTGATGGGCCCAATTTCCCCTTTGTGACACAGTGAAAAAAAGGATACTGGTAATAGACATCAATAAGTTCCATTCCAATTGTTAAAGAATTAGCATTTACATATTTAGCTTTCAAAAAATAAAAATCAAACAAATGTTATTCCTCATAAAAGACTTGTGACACAAAATATTTAATTTTTATATTTTTGCTGTTTCCTTCACTTATCCACAATAACATACTCTTTTTTAGAGTGGAAGAGATAAAAGCTTTTGTGTTGATGACATATTAAAGAGAGAAAGTGAAATGAGCTTAAGTTTGATTTAAAAAATGTGTTTTTCAGAATATGTGTAAGTTCAATTTTTATAAGCATTAAAACCAAGCATTTCTAAGTGATCAAACTTAACTCTTCTTTTAAATTTACTCCATAGGTAATAGCAAGCAATTAAAAACTACTCCCCACATCCACAGAAGCATTATTTTACACTTGAGAAACTCAAGTACCTTTGTTTCATTATCTATTAGAGGATAGAGAAATAGTAGGCCTGACAAAAATATATGTATGATATGTATAATGTATAATATATATGTATAATAGATGGGCGTATTTAAGTATGTAAATTGTATCTCTGCCTGTCTTAAAAATTGCTAATTAAAAAAGTGAATGCCATACTTTTATTCTGTTTAAGAGGTAATTTATTCAAGAATATTCAGAAATCATCTATCTAATGGAAGGTTAGATTTTATTAGCATATTCCAAAAGTAGCATTTATTACTGGGGAAAGTAAGTGGTGTGGGGCTTTCATTTGGGCTTTAAAGTTTATGTCCACCTGCACTGTAGAATTATTGTAAGAAGTTCCTTGTCACAAAATATAGAATTAATATTATAGCTCTGAATATTGGATATAATACACAGTAACTAGAAACTTTATATAT
The DNA here is from genome assembly GCF_052094955.1 of Ictidomys tridecemlineatus. Lineage (NCBI taxonomy): Eukaryota > Metazoa > Chordata > Mammalia > Rodentia > Sciuridae > Ictidomys > Ictidomys tridecemlineatus. The sequence continues at coordinate 34,055,528 of NC_135492.1, read as the reverse complement.
ATTTTATATTTAGATTATTCTTTCATTCTTCCTTTTATATACTAGATGTTGATGATATAAAAAATGATACAATATAATACCAATCCTGAAAGAATCTGCATCATAATGGAGAAGATATCTATTTGTAAAAACTGAGACAAAGCACACTTAATGTTATGATTAAAGCTTTTGAAAAAGTGTATGGAAATTAGATTAATAAGCTCTCACTTCTATTAGGATGGGAAAGTAATGATGGTGCAGCAGAAATTCTTTGGGTCATTTAAAAAAGAGAATTCAAGGTGGAACTTAAAGAGCTAGAGGCAATGGAGGCTATGCTGGCAAATGTTAAGCACAAATAGAGACAGAGAAGCAATAAAAATCAGAGGAGGTAGGAATTGTATGAAGCAAAGGAATTATGTGAACAAGTATTAGTGGGGCTGAGTTTGTTCCTACAGGGAATTTGGAAGACTATTTGTGATCATGCTTGGAAGAGCTGGGGGACATATAAATAAATATTGAGTTTATTGCATAAATAATAGAATACTTTCTTACTTTTGTGGGTATGGCATGGTTAAATGTTTATTTTAGAAACTAATGCTTGTGAGAGGGGAGAATGGCACTTGAGAGAGGCTCATGACAGGAAGAGCAACTAGGGGCAGGTCACTGTTCTCTAGGCTAGAGATAAGAGAAAGGAGGGTTGTAAGCACTGGCAATAATGACAAAATGAGAACTTATTTAGAAAGCAGAATAAACAAAACATAATAGTAAGGATTTGATTTTTATTTGGTTTGTTGTAGCTAAAATCACAAAATTTAGAGATTTAAAATTGCCTATAGTTATGTCTCAATTATGGTAAAAACTGCATTAAAATAATTGAATACTTGGTGTGTCGCAGCAACTCATGTGGTGGGAACAGCAGCAGTGGCCAGGCAGCACAGTTTCAGAAGGTTCCTGAGAGCCACTGCCTGCAGCACCTGCATGAGCCTTGTGCTCCCAGCCAGGAAGCTCCAGAGGAAGGTCAGCTCTGAAGAATGTGAGGCTAAGAAGAAGCCCAAGAGGAGGTCTTCCAGGCTGTCTTCTCTGACTGCTGCTGCCAAGGCAGATGCCAAAACCTTTTATAGTCAGCAAATGGAAATAGTGATGTGAATGAATAACTGTGATATGAGGTAATAAATGCAGTTTTGCAAATATTTCCAAAATAGAACTGATGGGAAGCAGCAAGTCATCAAGTTGACTGTATAAAGTGTATGTTCACAAAAGGGAGATTTTGTAAGGATCCCAAAGAGGAGTTGGATATTTCCAGATGGAGCAGAGTGAGACTGAGAGGTCTGTGAAAAGAAAATAGGATTTCAGGCGGTGCATCATCATCTGCCTAACTAGAAATATTAGACAGTTAAGGGAACTGAAAGACTTTAATTTGATTGAAATGCACAATATAATTCTATAACAAAGGGAAAATAGGCAAAAGAGAAATTAGAGAGTACATTGCTTGGTCCTTTAATAAGCAAAGACAAGAATAACATGGGGACATTTACATTTTAGAATAATTTCATTGGCTTTATTGCTGACGATGGGATAACAGATGTAAGACCTATGAATGAGGGGCTCAGAGTAGAGTTTACTATATTTTAGCAGAGAGATGATACAAATTTTAATGTCATTATCAGTTACCAGACGATGTTATTTAGAGTCAACAAAATATGATTACATAGAGAAGTAAATTGAGAAGTAAAGTTGATATATGTTTGATTTGATATATTTTGACCTAGAATTTATATATTTTAAAAAACCTTTTATAATTTACACTAAGTGTTTACTGTGCCTCTATAGATGAAATATTTGAAGGATTTACTGAGTCTGACAATTTTAGTGTTTTAGCCTCCTGATTCATTAATATAAAATGTTACATTTTAAGTGAGGGAAGTATTTTTTATTTGAATTACAACTGTATAAAAAAGATATTTAAATGATTATATCAAACAAGAATTTATTATGTCTGTTTTTATTATTTAATTTTTCTTTTAATGTGTTACAGAAAACAAAAGTTTAATAATGGAAAATTACATTTATTTCACATAATATTGGAATAATTTTTAGCTAAGTTATCTAAGGCAAAAAATAAAAAGTAAAGTTTTAGAAAGCCAGATATGTGGTAGAAGGTGGGAGAACTAGAGGTGTGCAGAATTTGTGGTTAGAGACTGATCCTTCCCATCTCTTCCAGATGCTTCCCTTATTCTTAACATTTCTCCAAATTTGATATTGATACTCTCTTCTCACATTTTTCCAAAGAGGCAATTACATTACTTTCTATGATTGCAGAAAGTTATGATTACATTATATTAGATTTTGACACTAAATTACACACTGGTGAGAAAGCCATGCTCTTCATTTGGTTTTTATTTTCATCACTAAGACAATACAAAGGTGATTCCCATTCTGTAGTCACAAGTTACTTTAATATTCCTAGTAAAACATAACAGAAACATATATATGTTTTATTTCATTAAGATCTCCTGAAGGGAGACAATTCTTTGTTGTATACTGGAGCCTTTTTCCCCAAGTTTTGAAAAGCAAAATGTCTCCAGGTATTGTAAACTATCTCCTAGACTATGAATATGGGAAAGAGGCAAAAACTTCCGTAATCCAGACGCAAAAGAAACATTAAATGTTTAAAGATATTTCATCTTTTAAATTCTAATGAAATGCCCAAACAGAATTCTTTTTTAATTTAATTTTTACTTATAGTTGGACACATACCTTTATTTTAGTTATTCATTTTTATGTGGTGCTTAGGATTGAACGCAGGGTGTCGAACTATCTAAGCAAACACTGTATCACTGAGCCACAAGCCCAGCCCCTCCCAAATATAATTACTGTCTAAAGAAATATGGAAAGAAAAAAATCATCACTTTATATGCCTGTAGATAAAATAGATCTACAAGTGGGTTTTGTTATGTCATATTTGTAGAAAAGAGAATGGAAGATAAAGTTTTCCTATTCAGTTTTCTCAATCTGAATGCTCTTGTACTCTAAGCAAGACTTGTTGATTTTCCTCATAATTAAACATAATCTACATTCTGTTACAGCAACAGATTCAAGGAGAGAATAAGGTACCAATCATTTACCTTCAGAAAAAAAATTAACAATTTGCTTCATGTTGCTCTGAAGTAACCATTTAGGTTTTTAAAAAGTACCCAAGGTTTTCACCCACTTTCTCCTTACATTATTGTCATTGAACATAATAGACAGCTATTAAAAATGTGACCTTATGTGGGGGAGATATTATTTTTAATCAATCACTCCTTTGGATAAATGTTTTGAGTCATTCAGTGGTAACTGAGTCCTTCTGCTCCACTGGCATATATGGGAGACACAATTAAAATTACTGTAATTATCAACTACTTCCTATAAGCAAATAGAAATGATAGCTAAATAATCTTTAAGTGAATAATATTAAATATCACAATTATGAAAAAAGTAAAGAATATGAGTTATTTAATATTTTTTTTTGAATTCCAACTCACTGTTTTGCCTGGAATTACACTACATTATGTTGAAGTAATTGGTAAACTATACTATTATGAGTGTAAATTTTACAAATATTGAAATTACTGCATTCTGAATAAAATCACAAACTCTTAAAATGGGATATTTAAAGAAGGGAAAATAGTAACTAATACAACTATCTAAAAAATTTATTATACTTTACTGGGCAGTCATAGTCACAGTATTCTTATAAATATTTTTTAAAACATTTTTTTGTAGTTGTAGATGAACAGAATGCATATATTTTATGTTTTTTTTTATATGGTGCTCAGGATCAAACCAAGTGCCTCACACGTTAGGCAAGCATTCTGCCAGTAGCTTCAGCCCCAATCCCAAGGCATTCTTTTTAAGTATCATTAAGTTTACACATTTTTTTTGGAAGGGATTGAGTATTTGTTCATCTATGATCAACACTTTTAGGCTAATTTTCTGTTTTAACTCAAGTTTTTAAAAAACCTGCTTTTATTCACATTAAAAACAAACTGCTTGATATGTACTCAATAATTAGATGATGAATTAAGATGTACTTATTCCAATAAGTAGGATGTGGATGAACTGGAGCAAACACTAGCAAGAGTGAGGGCATGCTGCTAAACTGTCTCACCTACTTTTATCATGCTGTATCTACTTTAGGGATCCAATTTATGTGGTAAACAAAACTTTCAACAAATTCATTTCATCCTCACAACAATTATACAATGGGGAGATCAACTTAATCTTCATTTTACAACTTGGAAAACTGAAGAACAAAAATATCCCATAACTTATATAAAGTGGCATGCCAATAGTGGCACAGCATGGATCTGAACAGTCTTGCTTCAGTAGCAGGATTTTTCCAACCTCAATAGACACACAATTCAGTTAGCAATCTTATTCAATTCAGATTCAGACTCAGTACTTCTGGTTAGGGGAAAACAACATTCTGATTTTTAACAATCACACCTGTGATACAGATGTTGCTAGTCTGAAGATCACCCTTTAATTAGCAAAGTTCTAATCTACACTGGACAATAGTGAGAGATATGGCAACCATCAGAAACACAGTTTATCCTCAGAAAATTACTCTTATGTGCAAATTGCCAACATCTGACTTAGAACTTATGCTACTTCTGATTTAGAACGTATGCTACTTCTTTTTCTTTCTTTTAAAAAGGGAAGTTAAGGGCTGGGGATGTGGCTCAAGTGGTAGTGCACTCGCCTGGCATGCATGCGGCCTGGGTTCGATCATCAGCACCACACACAAACAAAGATGTTGTGTCCGCCGATAACTAAAAAATAAATATTAAAAAATTCTCTCTCTCTTTCTCTCTCTCTCTCTCTTTAAAAAAAGGGAAGTTAACAAAATTTGCAAGTATTATAGTATTTACAAGTATTATAGTAGCTAATTTCAGGTTTTGATAGTCAACATATGATTAATATAAACTTGAAACTGTAATATCTACCCCCCCATAAGGCCTTCCCTTCATCCAAAATGATTTACGATAATAACCTAATTGAAAAATGAGTTACATATTTGAACATTTCACCAGAAATTACATACCAATTATCAATAGGTATAGATATTTAGAAAATAGTACATAAAAGAATTAACAAGCAGAATTTTCTGATAAAGACATGACTTGACTCAGTAAGTTTAGGGCAATGAACACTGCATTTAAATACTCAACAGAGATTTTACTCTTTAAAAAGAGCTTCATCTGGCCAAAAAATTTTGAGCTAATCCCAAATGTGAGAGGCACAGAAAAATGACACATAGTTTGGGTTTACAAATATTAATATAAATATCTACCATTTTATCAGTTCATATCCAATTGTAATTGCATCAAAATTTTAGACTAAAAGCAGACATCTGAAATTCATAATCTCTAAATCATATAAATATTAGAAACTGTGGATACGGACCAGAAAATGATAACAGAGTGAGCACATAGAGGGGCCACATGCAATTGTGGGTTATTGCTAGGTGAGTTTTCTTACAATCAGAACTGGTAAAATATGGAGTGCACTACACAGATTGTACCTGTTACTTGCAGAATTTAGATTATGGTTGGGACTGATAGTTTAGGGAATATTTACTGAAGGACTCTATAGAGTAATGGCTCAGTGATAAAGATTTTCATAGGAAGCAGAGATTATATGATGGGAATAGAGTAAGTCAAGAATACACTTTATATTTTAATCTAGTGTACTTTTTAATTGAATAATTTTATAGATATATCGTTAGATCTACATCCTTTTGTTTCTTGACCCCACATTACACAGTACTATAACCTGAAAAATGTCTTCAGAAGTTTGAATAATGGTTTCTTATTTCCAAAAATGAATGCAATACCTACTGTCAATCATGGTCAGGAGATTATAGGTATGGTCAAAATCCTCAAGACACCAAATCTAGGAGATTGGCTATGTTTTGTGGGATTCTGCTTATAGTTATATGAGGTATACAATTTATTATAGTAATTTAATAAGGATATGTAGCCACAGCATAAGGAAGAAAAGCAGGTGTTGCTTGTGAGAGTCTATATGCAGGTTTTTTTTGTTTGTTTTATGCTGTCCCACTCCCAGGAGAAGTCACAAGAACCCACTGTTCTCCAACACCATAAATGAAGCAATATGTGTAGGTTGTTTCTTCTGAGAGAAGCTCATTAGAGACTTTATAAGTAGTATTTTTCTTGGAGGCTTTCTAGTAGAAATCCTCTATCTAGCATTATAACAAAATTATAGAGCTCTAGAAGAGAAGCAGGAATTCAGCAAAAAAACCACATTATATACCCATGGTGGGCATAGTGTGCCACTCAGAGAGTGAGTGGTAATAATGCTTTTAAAAACCCAGGTTTGCAGATGTGTATGGATAAATTTGCTAGCAAGACTTTTCAGGATAAGTTTCAGGGACACCATATTAGCTCTTTTCTGTACAATGAAAAGGCAAATCTCAGAACTTTTCATAAACATGTACAGGTGTGTTTTCTTGTACCTTCCTGATTTGCTGATCATTCATGCTTGCTCACTAAGAAGCTCAGGTTAGCAAACCCACACACATTACCTTTACCTTTACCTACAGGACTAAAGGACTCCATGGAAGCCATTAGTATAATTTACTTGATACTCTAGAATGGCAATACTGCTGCCTCTCTTGCCACCTATGTTTTTCCCTGTATCATTAACCCCTAATGAAAATCCAAGGCTTGGCTTTGGTGCCCAAGTTTCAGAGAAGGCTCTAGAAGTATGTATCTGACATTTTCTGATTTTTATAAAAGGAGTTTATTGAGGAAGGCAAATAAAGTAGGGAATTCTCCACCAATTATAAGCAAAGGCCTAGATTTGCCTAAACATAAACATATATTCATTGTGATAATTTCCTCATCCTAGACTATTACTTGTTTTAAATACAGGGGTTACTTGAGTTTGTGAGGAAACAAACCTAACTATAGTTGGCAGGTGTTCTCATAGAGAATCCTGGTGAGGGTTGGTCTTAGAATATATTTACTTGAAGTACCTACAGGTTTCTGGAGAAACTCAAGATTCTATCATAGCTTCTTAAATATAATACTTTGAGCTAATAAAACATGGTTGAGCCATGTAAGACTCTCTATTCATGGAAACTATGAACAGTGAATTCTGACAGTATTATTTAATGCTCATCTGACTGAGAAAGAATCTACTCCCAATCTCATTCACTTTGTTGACAGAGGCATTTTAGTGCAATTAGGAATAAGATCACCTGTTGCTTGTGAGATATCAACCAGAGCCACTGTTATCTCCTAGAAGAAGCTAATCAAATTTCTGTGCTGTCGTCTTCCAGGACCCTCCTACTATGTCACAATTTACTTCTTTAAGAACAGTAGCTGTATTCCTCTGGTTGAATGGCTCTTACATTTTTTGCCTCTCAGGCTTTCTTTTCTACCACCAGGCAGAGAAAACTGTTTGTAAGGACTCATGTAGTTTCCTGGCTTATCCTGATAAACTCCTTATCTTAATATCATCTAATTAGTAATTTTAACTGCCATCTGCAATATACTTTTTGCCATGTAACTTTCAGTTTTATCATTAACATCTTTATTAATGTTAAGTAACATTAATTATTGCACATATCTCAGGTTTGCTAGGAGACTGGGATGGAATAACCTGTATGAAAAGCCTATGCAAATCCAGAAAAGGCAAGATCTACCTATTTACTAGATAAAATGAGTCTATTAAAGCTGTTGTAAAATTTAGTGATATACTGAGATAGCATTAGCCTCATGATATCAGGTGGCATAGACTCAAAATTTGGAGGTCTTCATCATGAGATTCGCGAACATTACATTTATTTGCATTGAGTTTTCTTATCTTTTTAAAGGGGAAAATAATTATTGACCTTCCTATTTTATAAAATGATTGTGATACTTATTTAGCTAAAGAATTCAAAGGTGATTTAAATAAAAGATGAAAGCATTGTGCAAACTTATGCTTCTAAATATGTATTTGAAAAAATTAAGTACCCCATAGGTAGAATAGCATCAATGATCAACACATACTTCAGTATTTAACTAATTGGACATTAGTTTAAAGGAGGCATCTGCAAACATTTTCTGTAAAGATCCGCACAGTACATATTCTAGACTTCACCCTTATACATTGGGCTAAACTCAGCCATTCCAGTGAGGAAAGGAACCATAGACAGTTATTGACTGATTAAGGCTCTGTTAAAATAAAAGTTTATAAAATTTTTCTCATTACTGAATTAGAGGATGAATGGTGAAGACTGACCAGGTTTTAGTAATAGCTTTGCCATTTAATGAATGACATGTCTTTAAGAAAGTTACTTAACAAGTCTGTTCCTGTACTTACTTCTTCAAAAAAAAGGGAATTGAAGTCATACTTTCTTCTTTGGCTATGTTGAGCATTAAAATGATGTAAACAAGCTGAGAACATGCCTGACTTTTGGCACATATGAATATGCAAGTATGTATTATTCCTAAAGAAATGATGCAAAGTTTAAGGACAATTAGAATTTTGGAAGACATCCACACAGATGTTTTAAACTCATATTCCCCCACAAGCTGAACCAAGGAGTTTCTGGCAAAATTATTTGCCTGTTCTAATATCCATACTGATTAATTCAAATAAACTCCTTGGCAAAACTTTGTTATCAAGATAGATACAGATTGCTTTAAAAGAATCAATGAATGGGAATTTTATCTGATTGCTAAGGGAACATAAATTATATCCATTATTTTTTCTTAGATGATACAAATAGGATGTAGTGTAATGGGAAACACATAAGCACTGTATTTAAAATCAAATAACCAGTTTTGTGTTTTTACTGCTTTAATTTTTAATTTATTGGTTCTTTTTAATTATACATAATATTGAAGTTAATTTAGACTTTTATGATTAGAAAAGCATGGAATATATTTTGCTCTAATTCAGTTCCCAGTACTTCCTCAATCCTTCCTCTCCTTCCTCCCCCTGTTCTCTTTCCTCTATTCTACCATCTTTCTGCCATTTACTTAGAGATTTTTTTAAAATTATTATCTTGTACATATACATTATGGTGATATTCACTGTGGTATTTTATATGTGTACATAGAAAAGTTAGGTCAGATTCATTCCATTGACTTTTCTTATTCTCTCCCTTTTCCCTCTAACTCTAATCCATCTCTCCCATTCACAGATCTTTCTTCTCTTTGGATGGAATTCCTTCCCTTTTCCCTCACCTGTCTTTCTCTCTCCTTATTTTGAATCAGCTTCCACATATCAGAGAAAATATTTGTCCTTTGGATTTCTGAGTATGGCTTATCTGACTTAGCATCATGTTGACTATTTCCATCTAATTACTAGCAAATATCAAACTTTCTTTAAAATATTCTTTTGTGCTTATATACCACATTTTCTTTATCCATTCAGCTTTAAAGGGCACCTAGATTGGTTGCATAGCTTGCTTCTTGTGAACTGTGCTATAAACATTGATGTGGCAATATCCCTATACTGTGCTAATTTTAGATCTCACTGAGGAGTGAAATAGCTGGGTCATGGGGTGATTCCATTCCTAGCTTTTTGAGGAATATCCATAATGTTTTCTAAAATGGTTGCCCTTTTTTTGCAGTCACACCAAAAATGTATAAGTATACCATTGTTCCATATCCTCACCAACACTTTTTTCTGAAGAGCAATGGTATAGAATAGAAGACACAGAGACAATCCCATATAAATACAGGTATCTCATAACAGACAAAAGTGCCAAAGACACATACTGGAGAGAAGATAGCTTTTTTAACAGATGGTGCTGGGAAAACAGGAAATCCTTATATAGCAGAATAAAATTAACCCCTATCTCTTGCCCTCCCCAAAAGCCAACTCAAAGTAGATCAATGACGTAAGAATTTTATCAGAGACTCTGCAACATTTAGAAAAATTGTAGGCCCAGCACTCCAAACTACTGGCAAAGGAAATGACTTCCTTAAAAAGACTCCTAAAGTCCCAGAGTAAAATATTTTTAAAATAATAAGGATATCATGAAATTCTGCATAACAAAGGAAACAATAAAGAATGTGAAGAGAGCCTACAGAATAGGAGAAGATCTTTGCCTCCAGCTCTTCAGATAGAGCGTGAATATTCAGAATGTATAAAGAACTCAAAAAACTTACCACCACAAAAACAAATAAACCATTTAATAAATGGGAAAAAGAATAATACAGATGCTTCTCAACAGAAGAAATTCAAATGGCCAACAAATACACACAAAAAAATTCAACATCCTTAGCAGTCAGGGAATTGCAAATCAAAACTACACTGAGATATCATCTCACTCCAGTGAAATGGTAATTGTCAAATAACCAGTCTATGACATTTACTCTAGCACTTACTATCAATGTTAAAGATTACTTCACCTCTCTGTTTACTGAGATATGAAAAGAACTTAAAATGGAAGGTTTCTTTGGAAAAAAACACAAATATGTGAAATTGCTTTTCAAATATTAGTTATTACTAATTGAGAAGTTTGTTTCTTGCTAATGAGAACTCCATCAGTTCATGTACAACTGCATTGAGTGTTTACTGCATAGGTAATTACTGGAGATACAAGATTAATACATTGACTATGCAATGAATTCATAAAAGTAAGGGTACATCTTGTGACTTTGACTAGAAGGTGTTGCAGACTGCCAAGGAAAAATGTGAAATGTGGAATTGATAGGGAAGAGTTCATAAAGGAGAAGATTATGAAGGAGGAAAACTGACTTGGAGTTTGAAGAGTGGTTGAAATTTTATTGCCAGTGAAATTTGACCCTGAGAAGCAATTAGCATCTCCTTCAGAGCTTCAGAAAATACTAAAGTCAATAACTTTTCTCATATTCCAATTGTGTTCTTAAAAAGTCTCCAGATATTGCAAGCATTCAGCTATATTAAAAACCACTCTCTAACAAGCTCAGACTTGCCACTGCACATTACCTGAGAGTTTGTTAAAAATGCAGAATCTTGGGATAAATTCAAGACTCATTGAATCACAATGTGCCCATTAAAATTATAAAAAAAACTGGATAAAAATCACAACTGAATATAGCAAGCCAAAGCACCATCAGGAATAAATATTAGACTTTACCTCCAATTCCTCTTCAAACATTGGACATCCCAGTGGGACTATTTCTTATTCTACATTCTAATATTTGAAGTAGCCATCTGATTAAAATTATGTAGATTCAGAACCACACAAATATTTATCATATTTCTTGAACTTCAAAAAATACCACAAGCAGTTATGAGACAGAAAATTAAATTTTGATCACCACTTCCTTATATTTAAAATCTTTTTTTTTTTTTTTTTGGTTTTTGGTTTTTGGTACCAGGGCTCAAACTCAGGGGCAAACCACTGAGCCACATCCCCAGCCCCTTTTAATAATTTATTTAAGGACAGAGCTTTGCTAATTTGCTTAGGGTATTGCTAAAGCAGAGGCTGGTGTGGAACTCACAATTCTTCTGCCTCAGCCTCCTGAGCCATTGGTACAAGCATGTGCTACCGTGCCTGGTTAAAATCTTAATGCAATTTTTTTTCTCAAAAGTTAAAGATTTTACAGATGAGAGCTATGTTTATAGCATAGATTGTGTTGATAGTTCAGATAAATTCTTATCTTCAAACATATCAAGTTATACATATTAAAATATGGTGCTTTTTGTATGTCAGTCATATTTCAAAAAATCAACAGGAAAAAAAATAAAAATTAAGAGGAACAGAAGTCTTGGATAGGACTTGGTGGATGACTCATTATGAATCCCTGGACTTTCCCATCTCTCTATACTATTTTTTTAATTGATAAAAAATCAGCTTTTAATTTCAGACGTCATACCAGTCAAGACAATATTAACCAAAAACCAAACCAAACCAAAAAAAAAAAAAAAACAAAAGTGGTATGTACTGTAATACAAAATAAATATATGTCTGTATTATACTGTAACCTTATGCTCCAAGATAAGGGTATTGAAAATAATGAAAAGGAGTCATCTGAAGTGTTTATTTTTTTAAATAGCTCTTTGTACTCTATATAACTTAGCAAAAGATAGTATCTTCCTCATACAAAATGCCAGAGATCCTAATGTCATTTCCAATTGAGGGAAGCACAGAAGCTCCAACTGAATATTTACAAAAACACTGCATCAGCAAGAAAAAAACAATATTCAGTATTCTCCTTGCACAAACTCACATGAGTTCTTTTTTTTTCTCTTTTTTATTTATTCTTTTTAGATATGCATGACAGTAGAGTATTTATTGACATATTATACATACATGGAATATAACTTGTTCCAATTAAGATCCCATTCTTGTGGCTGTACATGATGTCACACTAGTTCTTTAACTCCATGTCTACAAAATAGGATCAATATCATCCCACAGTGTAGTTTGGCTGCCCTAAAAATCCTTTTTGCTGCATTTTGACCTCTCATGTCACAGAGTTGAAACATCCAGCATGTAGCCTTTCTATCTTGGTTTTTAACATGGTGTTTTTAATATGAAGAAAAAACAATATGCAAATCCATGTAATTATATATTACTTAGAAAATTCAAAGAAAATTCATAAGTTGTAATGATTAAATTTGAAACTTAGCTATGAAAACAGTAAAACACAGATATAGAATTTGTATAAATTGTAGAAAAAGTTAATATTTTACTATATGCAGAAGTGCTTGAAATTTTAATGAACAGACACTTTAGGAAATTTTAAGTAATCAAAATTAACTTTAAAATGACACAATCAAAAATAAATCTTGTCAAGATTTCAATTACAATCAAAGCTATAAAGACATGATTTCTATATAAGCCATTATAAAAACTATTATAAAACAACTACATTTTATTGGAACATCATATATAATGGATTGAATGAGAAAATCTGAACTACCTTCCCATTTTTTTTCTTTTTTTGACATATAATTTTTTTATAGCACAAAAAGAAAGTTATGAAATTTAACATGTTTTTATGTCCTTCCATGTGCTTGTAAGAAAAATACTGAAATAGGTTTTGCTTTTAAAAACATTGAACTTATAAAAATGGATACGGAATAATAGATACATTCATATTTGTCTTTATTTCTCTCTGTTTATCTCTCAATCACTAAAATCTTACCAAAGCTATTTAAAATAAGAACACTAATATTTTAATATATATTTAACTCTTTTTGAAATATAATATATAAATCAAAATCTTTCATTATCCTAGATTTCTTCTAAGTCTCTCTGTTCTCTCATCCTTCATCTAGAAATATAAAGTTTAAAATATTTAGGATAGCACAGAGAATACTCACTTAGAATCATAAAGTGTTAAAAATCTGATTATAAATAGTCTTTAAGCATTATGCTTTCTATATAACTCCTTTGCATTTAAATTATTTCACTTTGTCTTTAATTAAACACTGATGATGACAGAAAAATATATTATCTCCAAAGGAAACTCAACACATTGATATTAGAGGACTTCCCTTTTCCAACTTCTAGACCAAATTTTAATCCTTCATTTACCCAGAACATTCAGAATTCAGAACTAAGGCTTTTTTTTTTGCTGAGTCATCTATTTCCTTCAGTAATTTTCCATATAACAATATAAACATGCTCCCCACCCATATAACCCTCATTAGGAAATGATAGTTTATCTGGTTCATTTTCAATATCCATGCTCAGAACAAAAAGCCATTTGAGGTGGGAATGAACCACTACTGAATACTATGAAGTCAGTCAAGTAGGGGAATTACGTTGGTTCAACCTGACTGCTCTAGCTTCTTAATAACTGAGCACTTTATCATATTGCCTCAAAATCTACCACAGTAGACAAGATGCAGGAAATAGTAAACCTAGGTTTCTCATTTGCTGAGAACCCAATATTGTTATGAAATCTCTCCTTTAATCTTCAGTTGTGCATACTATGAAGTTATGTTCCTTTAGGTAGCAAAGAATATAGATGGACTCGGTACTTCATCAAATGATCTGACTTGGATGAAAAGGAGAGGATGATGCTTGTGGAGGATAGTAATGGCAAGGGTCTGCAAGTAGTTAGGAGGATAACCTTGGTCAGCCAGGTCATGTGGAGGCTGGACAGTCTTCCAGATTAAGTGCTTATTCACATATTCTGGCTCCTATTCATTAACTCAAGATGTGTTTGAGTGTCTATTAGGTTGTGTAGACAGCAATTTTAGCTGGAACACTAAAGGATTATACCCTCTAACATACTAAACTGCCACACTTGGGATCTCTTTCTGCTTTGACCCCTTTGTTATTGCTAATATGCAGTAAAAGTCACTTTTTTTCTAGTACAAAATCTAAATTTGCTGTATGTTCATGGATAAAACGTATTTCTACATATTTCTTTTGAAAATATGACTCACAAATAATAGTACCTAACTTATGTTGCCATTGTGAAGATTAAATGGAAAATAAACTGAGCAAATGATGTAGCAAATTACATGACACATTCTAGGTGCTTAATATATGATTTTATATAGAAAGCCATTTTACATGATATCCTACTTTTCTACATATTTTATAATATAAAAATCAAGACAATAAGTTAATACTATAAATGAATTATATTCAGCATCAGAATTAAATTAAGAGATAAATCTAGTTTATCTAGTTATTGAGTAGAAAAGCAATGATAAGGAAATAGGTAACAAATAAATGAAAACCTTTGGATATAGTTTGAAAAGTAGACATTGCCTTCTTTATTGTATCTTTCCTTTGTATATTTACATGACTATCTAATATCATGTTTAAAATAAACTGCAATGGTCCACGATACCATCCTTAATGTTTGTGAAAGATGTAATGAAATTGAAAGTGTTTAGTGCCACCAGCCTAATTTGAGTAAAGATAATGGAAACCAGCTTACTAAATAATAGTATGATAAAACTTCCATGTGTACATAAACTCTAAATTATGTGCCAGAAAAATGTAAAGAATTGTAGGTTCATAAAAAATTGAAAAAACAGCACAATAAAAGTTGATTTCTGGTTAACCACCTTAAAGTGAAAGATGGTTGCAGAAGACACAGGAAGCTTCAATGACCTTACAGCTCTTGTGTAGGAGGTCTGGAGAAAACAGAGTTCTCCATATCTCTATTAATTTTAAGTTTTATGAACATTTGTCTTTGCAGAGGCTGAGGGGAAAGAATCCATTCGATGAACCTTATTTATTCCTCTGCCTATAAACTCCAAAAACTAAACCTTTCTTGTTCAATTATAGTTAGCCCTTCCTGGAAAACTGGCACTATAGCAATTTATTTCTAATCAAATAGACACTGTATTCTGAAGAGTTATTTAAATTGATTGGATAATACATATATTGAAGTAGAAACATATATAACTATGAAGATTTATTATTTTTCAGCTAGAGAATATCATAGACATCATCAAGTTCAACATGCCCCAAACCTAGTTGCCCATCAGAGTAACCTATAGAGATTATCCAAAACCATGAACACTGTCTTTTCAAAGTTTGGGTCATAAGAACTCTAGTGGCATTGCCTTGGAATGTGTATTCTCAAAAGACTTCCAAATGATTGGAAAAAGAAGAACCACAGAACAAAGATGTTACACAAGCAATTTCATCCAAGATTTTCAAAAGAGGAAAGTGATGACTATGATCACTGGCCTTGATTCTCAAGTGTTAATGTTTCTGAATCATTTGGGGATATTTTTAAATTTTAAAACAGATTTAGTAGGTGTGAGATGGAGCTCAAGAATTTGTAATCACAACAAACTCTTAGGTGATAACCATGTTCACAACTTACTTTCAGTATAAACAACATATGATTGTGATAGAATGTGAATCAGAATCCAAGATTCAGAGGATGTTTATCAAATGAGGTATTCTATTTATATACCAATATTATTAAACTTTAATAGTATCCTCAAAAATAGACTCAAGTGAAAATCTCTCATAAATAATATTTGCTTCTCAAAATTTTCAACCCTGCTGATCACTGATAAATGAACTTTATTTTGTCTCCTTTTCTTACTTCATATGACATTATCTCTGAAGTTAGTGCTTGGATTCTAGAGGTACAAAAGTGGTCTGAGAGCTCTAAATTGTTCCATTAATTTTAAGAAATAATGTTAGTACCTGAATGTTTGATAGTCTCAAAAGTCCCGATTTCTGAGCTTTTTATAATTTCACCGGCTACAATTCTCATCTAAAATTAAACAGGATTTCACAAAAGGCAGGACTTCAGAAAAGGAGGGACATCATATACCAGAATTAGTTTGTTTTGTTTATATCAATACTTTAGTATTTTGACTCTCAAATGAGTGAAAAATTAAGAGTGAGTTTTAACACAACTCAGAAATAGTTGAATGCTATTTTAAATTTCACATCTTAGGAGTATTTCAGTTTTCCATTTAGGCATCAATATAACCAAGTGTACAGGCTTATGTATTTATCTACCACAAAGAAACCAACACATTCCATATATGTTTTCTGATTTAAGCAAACATATGTATGTTTGGGGAAACCTGATGATGTCCTGCCTATGAATTAGGAGAAAAGCATTAACTGAGAGGATTTGCAACAAATAGGCCATTGGCTCAGCTGTTGGCATGATTTCTTTCCATTGGTGCACATATTGTATGTAATTTCCTTTGCTTATGAGCAAGATGTGTGAACACGATGAAATATTGCTCCTGTGATTAAATCACATTGCATTCTGAAGAAGTAATTAAACTGATGATCAGTTGACTTTTCAGTAATTACAAGGTAGGTAAGCTGGGAGGGCTATATTTCATCAGGCAAGCCTATTATGGAGGGCATTTTAAAAAGCCACAAGAGGTATGCTGTTGGCCTTCTATAAGCCAATATGGAAAGGGCCATGTGGCTGGGAGTAATAGGTAGCCTCTAAAAGCTAAGGGTCCCTTTCCTACAACTGCAAAGTCCTGAATTCTTATGGACCTGGAGTAACATTTCAATAAAATTTTACACAGCAAAACATTCATGTCAAACTTGTGAGAATTTGAGCAGAGGACCTATTTAAATTGTGTCCTGTATTCTGATCTTAAGAATCTATGAAAAAGTAAATGCATGCCATCTCAAGCTATTATGTTTGTGGACTTTTCTTTTACAACAAAAAAGCCCCTGAAAATCTCTCTTTATTGAGCCAAGTTTGAGAGATGACTAAAATCCTCCCCATCTGTGAAGTACCTCATTCATAAATAACCCTTTAGTTCCGTAATCAGGCTCAAAATTATTTTGTGAAGTCTTTGTATATCACAATAATATTTAAATCTCCATACTCAGGGGGAAATTTAGCAGAAAAGGGAAATATAAAAATACAAGTAGTCTTGTGCCTGTGCATCAAATGAATTAGTATTATGAAAATGTCTATTCTACCAAAAACAATGTGAAGATTCTATGAAATACCTATCATAAATCAAATGGCATTTTTGCAGAAACATAACAAAAAAATCTGAAATTCATATGAAGTCTCAAATGGCCTCAAATATCAAAAATAATATAGGAATAAAAGAACAAATTTGGAAGTCTCACACTTTCAAAACATTTTACAAAGCACTCACATAAAGATAACATGGTATTGGTATAAAGGCAATTATATAGATCAATAAAACAGAACACAGAGACTGAAAATAACACATGGCATATATGCCCAAATGATTTTCCATAAGGTACCAAGACTACATAGTGGAAAGGATAATTTCAACAACTAAATTTGGGAAAGCTGAATATCCATACACAAAGGTATGAAATTGGACCTTCAAATATATCAAATTTAAAAAGTTACATGAGCTACATTAATTAATACAAAAATTGTAAAATTTCTAAAAGAAAACCAAGGAGAAATGCTTCAGGGCATTGAATTTGGAGATGATTTCTTGAATGTGACACCAAAATCATAGGCAACAAAAGCAAACAGATATAAAAAAATGAGACTAAATTAAACTCGAAAACTTCCGTGCATCAAAGGAAACAAAATAAAAAGGCAACCTAGAAAACATTTTTAAATTATATATCCAATAATAGGTCAATACCATATAAAGAATGTTTATAACTCAACAGTAACAATAACAAAACATCATCTTAAAAAATGGTCAAAGGATGTGAATAGACAGTTCTGTAAGTAAGATATACAAAAGACCCATAAGTATATATATATATATATATATATATATATATATATATATATATATATATATATATAAGATACTCAATATACCTAATTTTATGACATACAAATCAACACCCACAAGAGATACTATTTCACATCCATTATGGCAAGCCACTTTCAAAGGAATGGTAAAGAACAAGTTTTGGCAAGGATAGAGAGAAACTGGAATCCTTGCGCACTTGTGTGGGAATAAAAATGGTGTATCCATTATTGCAAACAATATAAAAGTTACTTTAAATTGTCATTTGGGAAAGCTGAATATCCATACACAAAAGTATGATCTAACAAAGGTATCATCTAACAATTCCAATTCTGGGTATATATGCAAAAGAATTAAAAGTAAGATATTGAAGAAATATTTGCACATTCATATTTTGCAGCATTATTTATAATACCAAAATAGTAACTCAATCCAAAATTCTATCAGTAGATGAATGGATAAAGAAAATAGGCTATCATGACATTAGTAAGTTTATAGTACATTATGATAAGTGAAATAAGCCAGTAATATAATGGACAAATACTGTATAGTTCCACTTGTGCCAAGTGTCTGAAGGTGTCAAAATCATACAAACAGAAAAAAGGTAGAGGGGATATTATTGTTTAATCAGTATAGTTTTAGTGTTGCAAGACAAAAAAGGTCCAGAAATCTGTTGCATAATAATACTCTTTAACACTTCAGAATTGTTTACTTATAAAGTAGTCATGATGAAAAATTTAATGTTATGGTCTTTTTAACACAATAAAAAGTTTAAACAAGCAAATTGAGACATTTTGGAAATAAATACACCAATAGACAGCACAATTTTTAGAAATAAATACATTCAACCCATCAATTCTGTGAATATTGTCTTTAGCAGAGCTTAAGCTACTGCTGATCAAAAACACTCAATATATCAAAGATATAAAAAGATCAAAAGAAAGATGACACTATACATTTCAGAAAATTGACACAGTGGGATAATTTGGCACAAAAAGTTTTTACATACTTTTTAAGTGAATGTTAATGGCATTTTGTTTGAACATATTTCTTGATGTTAAGAAAAAAGCAGCTTAATTCAGCCATTAGAGTTTAAGAATATAATTAGATAATTACCTACTATTCTTTATGAGATGAATCCTAGTTCAAATTGCAAAAGGTAAAGTTGCTTAGATGTCTAGCTTTCTTTATATTCCTGAGTGGCAACATTTATTTGCTGTCATGACAGATTCACAGCTTTCTAATTGGAGGAGGGATATTTTCTCTGAATTTTCCAGATAGCATAACTTTTTAATTATATTAAAATAGTTTTATATATGAAGAAAACAGTAAAATTTAAAACTGTAGAAGTAACCTATTAGTTTTTGGAAAATCTGTGGTCCAGACAGAATTTTTTATGGTGGTCATATCCTATGCTCAATGATAGCTTTTCTCACTACCATTAATTCTCCTTTGCAAAGATGAGTCACTGTGATAATTAAACATGTGATACATAGATTGAGTATCCTTTATTTAAAATGTTTGGGACCAAAAGTGTTTCAGATTTTGAATTATTTTTAAATTGGACTATTTTCATATTTATAATAGGATATTTTGTGGATGGATGGCAAAAAAATAATTGTTTCATATATACCTTATAAATGTAGTCTCAAGACAATTTTATGCAATAGATGTAGTGCATCTGTATTTTGACTATAATCTATCACATGAGGCCCATTTGTAGAGTGGAAAAGGGAGACTTGATAGTTCTCAAAGTTTCAGATTTTAAGCCAACTCAGATTTGAGATTTTTCAGATTAGGGATGCTCAATTATTACAAAGAAAAACTTGGCAAAATAAAGAAGTTTATAAAATGTACAATATCATCACAATTTCAGACTAGTCATACTTTTCTTTAGTGCTGACAGTGGGTCCTAGTTAGACCTGACAAATTATGTTTTTAACAAGTTTTAGGTTTGAGGACAATTCCCACATTATACAATTTTTACTATTCTTATTTGATATAAAAATTGTAGATAATATTGGGGGACAATACAGAAAAAAAATTGAATTATTCAAAGTAAGAGATAGTTATACATTTGAAATGCAGCAGCTGGTTATCCTCAGAAAATCTAGATATGTTGTTAGGAAAGGGACCTTATGAGGATCAGCAGCAACAAATTGCATATGATCCTGGCGTATACACACAAATTGCTGTAGAGGCGGTTAGGGCATGGAAGACTTTACAAGGACATGGAGGTTTACAAGGTCAATTATCTAAGATAATACAAGGAGCTAATGGATCTTATGCTGAATTTGTAGATAGGCTTATTCAAACAGCTACCAGAGTTTTTGGGAATACATAACAAGCAATGCCATTAATAAAACAACTGGCTTATGACCAAGCAAATCATTGGTGCAGAGATATCATTAGACCATGGAAACATGAAGATTTCAACACATATATTAAATTATGTAGAGACATTAATGAACAAGAGCAAGTCGTGGCAGCTGCAGTAAAACAGGCTTTAGATGCCAGAGACATTAATGAACAAGGGCAAATTGTGGCAGCTGCACTAAAACAGGCTTTAGATGCGAGGTGAAGAACATGCTACAATTGTGAACAAACAGGAAATTTTCAAAGGAATTGCCCCCTAGGAGGAGGATTTAACAAAACTAGGTATCAAAGGAGTAGAATACCGGGTATTTGCCCACGATGCCACAGAGGGAGACATTGGGCTAATGACTGCCGTTCTCAAACCACCATAGTGGGTACTCCATTATCAAAAAATGAACAAGGACCAGGTGTTTATCCATTATATCTTGGAGAAAGGCATCAGGCTCCATTGCCAAAAAATGAACAGGGGGGCCCAATGCTCCAGGGCCCAAAAACAAATATACGGAGCACTGAAGGAACCCAGCAACCCCATCAAGGTAGTGCCCAGGACACATTGTCCATCAGATCCCTCATCAGACAAACCAGAGGGAGCACAGGGTTGGACATCTGAACCTCTTCCAGATCAGTACTAACTCCAGAGATGGGAGTTCAAATCATTTCCACAGGGATAAAAGGACCTCTTCCCAAAGGAACAGTAGGCTTATTATTGGGACGCAGCTCTTCTACTCTAAAAGGACTATGATAAGTCCTGTGGTAATTGATCCCAATTATGAAGGTGAAATAAAAATTATAGCCAGTTCTCCAAAGGGTATATTAGTAATTTCACAAGGAGATAGAATAGCACAGTTACTAATAATACCAAGCCTACATGATAAATTTTCCAGTTGTGCTGTAGAAAGAGGTTCCCAGGGATTAGGCTTCACAGGTGTAGATTGAGCTATGCTTTATTTAAATTTAGATTCTCTTGGGCTGGGGATGTGGCTCAAGTGGTAGCGCGCTCATCTGGCATGCGTGCGGCTGGGGTTCGATCCTCAGCACCACATACCAACAAAGATGTTGTGTCCGCAGAGAACTAAAAAATAAATATTAAAAATTCTCTCTCTCTCTCTCTCTCTCTCTCTCTCTCTCTCTCTCTCTCTCTCCTCTCTCACTCTCTCTTTAAAAAATAAATAAATAAATAAATTTAGATTCTCGCCCCATGCTAAAACTAAATATTCAAGGACATGAATTTAATGGGCTACTGGATAGAGGTGCAGACCTTAGCATCATCTCTTGTCAAGAATGGCCAAAACATTGGCCATTAAAAAAAGCCAATCAAATGCTTCAAGGCCTAGGAGTGGCGACTAATCCCCATAGAAGTGCAATGGTATTAGATTGGAAGGATCCTGAAGGATATGAAGGAACTATACAGCCATTTGTATTGGATCATCTTCTCGTAAATTTATGGGGACGAGATGTCCTAGATCAATTAGGTTTGACATTAACAAATAACATCAATCAAAATGCACCCACTATTATGACTAGACAAGGTTTTAGGAAAGGAAAAAGATTAGAAAAACAGGAACAAGGTATAGCAGCACCAATACAAATAGATCAAGGAACAGACAGACATGGTTTGGATTTTCAGAAAGGGCCACTGAAACAATAAAAATTACATGGAAATCAGAAAGACCAGTATGGGTTCCTCAGTGGCCCCTGACTAAAGAAAAGATAGAAGCAGCCCGTGATCTGGTCCAACAACAATTAGTGGAAGGACATATACAATCTTCTGTATCTCCCCATAAAACTCCCATTTTTGTCATCAAAAAGAAATCTGGTACATAGAGATTATTGCAAGATTTAAAAGCCATTAATATTGAGATGTTATTATGGACCTGCTAAATCGGGGATTCCTCAATTGTCTGCTTTGCCAAAAACTTGGTATGTTTTAGTTATAGATATTCAAGATAGCTTTTTTCAATTCCAATTCATCCTGAGGATAGTCCACGTCTTGTATTTACTATCCCTGCACTGAATCATGAAGGTCCTGATCAGAGATATGAATGGAAATTATTCCCTCAAGGGATGGCTAACAGCCCAACTATGTGTCAAATTTATGTTAACAAAGTAATCCAGCCACTTAGAAATCAAAATCCTGAACTACAAATATTTCACTATATGGATGATGTATTATTAGCACACAAAACTGAAAACATATTGCTAGAATGTTATGCCACACAAACTTTTTAAAAAATTATAATCTAGAGATAGCAATAGATAAAGTACAATTAAATTTTCCAATTAATTATTTAGGAGTTCTACTATCCTCAACCATGATCCATCCACCAAAAATTCAAATACGAGTAGATCAACTTACCATCTAATCCTTTATTGTCTTTTTGGTCATTGCATCCTGTAATTTTTCCAAAAATGACAAGAAAAACACCTATTATGAATGCTCCAAATATATTCACTGATGGGTCAAATAATGGTACAGCAGCAATAGTTACACCTGATCAAACTTTTAAATTTTTAGTACCCAAACAATCAGCTCAAAAGGTAGAGCTTAATGCAGTATTACAAGCTTTTGTGATGTTTAAAGATTCTGTATTTACTTTATTTATTGATAGTCATTATATAGTTAATGCTATAGTATCCCTTGAAGATGCTGGTAGGATTTCCCCTTCCTCTACTGTTTTCTCTTTGCTTTCCACTATACAAAGTCTAATCTGGGACAGAAAAGATCCATTCTTATAGGACATATCAGGGCACATACAGGATTGCCTGGATCCCTTAGTTTGGGCAATGATTTAGCAGATAAAACTACACATGACATACTTATTTTCTCTACACTAGAAGAAGCTATAAATTTTCAAAAAAGGTTCCATGTCAATGCTAATACTTTACAAAAGCATTTTAAAATAATTAAGGAACAAGCTAGACAAATAATAAAACAATGTCAAAATTGTGTGACATTTTTACCACAAGTTAATCTTGGAGTCAATCCTAGAGGATTGATACCTAACCATATTTGGCAGATGGACATCACACACTTGCCAGAATTTGGAAAATTAAAATATTTGCATGTTATAGTTGATACTTCTTCTGGATTTTTGATGGGCTCCCTTCATGCCAGAGAAAAAACTAAAGATGTTATAGCTTATTGCTTACAAAATTTTGCCACTGTGGGTATTTCAAAACATTTAAAAACTGATAATGCCCCTGGTTATATTTCTACCTCTTTTAAACAATTTTGCTCATCATTTGGCATTACTCTTATAACAGGAATCCCATACAATCCACAGGGACAAGGCATAGTTGAAAGAGCTCATCAAACTATTAAAATGTACTTATTAAAGCAAAAGGATGGAATTGGGAAGGGGTATATATTCCCCAAAGATAAACTAAAAATAACCCTTTTTACTCTAAACTTTTAAAATTTGGATTCATCAGGACTTAGTGCTGTGGAAAGACATATGTGTCCAAAAAATGTACATAAGCCCAAGGTACTTTGGAAAGATATTCTAACAGGACAATGTAAAGGTCCTGACCCAGTAATTGTCTGGAGTCGGGGGTCTGTTTGTGTGTTTGTCATGATCGTTCAGCTAAAATTTGGGGGCCAACAGAGGTGAGGCAAAGAACCTCACCCCCCTGTTGGTACAAACACCTCTCCACAGGTGTGGCTGTATACTGGACTGGTAGTCAGTGATGAGTAAGATCCAATTGCAGTGGTACCAACCTAAGACAGGAGGCTGACGCCTTGAGGTCAGCTCATCTGATAACGGGTAAGGACCATATGTACTATTGGACAACCTAAGGCAGGCAAGGTCCCTAAGCCACATGCTTGTTATTTAAACAGAGGGGGAGATGTTGAGAGCCACAGCCGAAGGGGCCCCAGCAAACTTCCAGCTGTCAGCAAACTTTCAGACTGCCAGCTGATGATTGGCTCACAGCGGCCCCAGCAACATCTAGCTGATTGGCTCCTCTGAGGTGATGTTCATTGGGGGACATCTTTGGCTCCGCCAATGTGACCCAGCCAATCGGCCTCAAGAGCAGGAGGATTGTGGGAGGTGGTGAGGCTTATGTTTGTGTAAGAGGCTTGTGGGAAGCCGGTGGTGGCAGTTGGGCTCTGAGGGTTTTTCCTGTGGAGCTGTTTTGTTTGGCCTGTGTGGTTCTAAAAATAAAGTTTGTTTCTTTTGACAAGTGGCTCCTGAATTGTGCCCAGCCAGACTGCAGCAGTTATACATTTGTTAAAGGAATTATGATTTTTCAATTTTTTTCCCAAAGGCTCTAGGATACATTTTTTGAAAAGAAATACATCTTTATTGCAACTTGCCTGATTATTCATCTTGATTAGGTTTTACACTTTTAGAAAAAGTTTCTTCTGCCTCTAGTGCTCTGTAAAAATTTGTTTTTCCTTTTGAAATTAACAAAAAATCATATGTATTAATGGTACACAACCTGATGTTTCCCCACCATATGCTGGTAGGGGAAATCCTACCAGCATATGGTGGAATTCTTTATATGAGCTAATTAATATGTGCACTATATCATATATTTATTTTTGCAGTGAGAACACTTAAAACCATTTAGAACTATTCAAGTGCATAATACTGTAGTCATCCTACTGTGCAATAGTTCATGTAAGAGCTCTTTTGTTTTAAATTTTGTCCTGGGACCACTTCTTAGTACCAATCTCCTCTCTCATCATTTGCAACCACATTCTACTCGGTGCTTCTATGGATCCAGATTATGAAGGTTACACATAAAAGTGAGATCATCTGGCATTTGCCCTTCTGTGCCAGGATTACAGGGAGAAACATTTTTTTAATTCATGAGTTTATTATAGTTTTATTACCGCTGAGGAAACCAGGGAGGGTGTAGCTGCCCTCTAGAGTGGGCAGTCACCTGGAGAAGCACGCAGAGGCCTGCTAGATTTCACCTCCACTGCCACTGCCATCTGCACTTATTCTTTAAATTCTTTGAAGGAAGAGGTTATGTCTTTTCCATCACTATATATCAGTACCTGGTACAGTTTACTGATATAGAGTACATGGAGTAAATATTATTGAAATAAAAAAAATCTACTTGTCTCAAATCCTATTGAACTTGAAATCATCAGTAAAAGAGAAATGGAAGGAAGAAAAAAAAACATGGAGAACAGGTCCAGAAAAAAGGGAAATATATATATATATATATATATATATATATTTTTTTTTTTTTGTCTGTTTTCCTATCCTGATGACATGTGTGTAAGTAGGCTTGTTCTGTGAAACAGGCTTCCTGGACTTATTATAAATAGACTTGTGCAACACTCTGATTATTAATCACTCTTTTCATTTTACCATTACTTCATAATTTTACTTGTTTTAATTTACTTTTGCATCCTAGTTACATACTTAACCATTCACACAGTTCCCGATTTCTTTGTTTATAGTTATTTATTAAACAGGTATTTATTTATTGATTACATGACTGCCTGGCAGTTCAATAGTGATAAAGTCTGTCTTTTCCAAATTTTCTGGTAGATGGAGATAGATGATAGAAATATAAATATGTGGAAGGGCATATTTTTACTCTTTGGTGAATAATGACAAAAATGGGAACACTCATTTGTATATAATATTTAGAAAAAACCTTATGGTGATATTTTAAAAGAGATCTTCATTTATCGAAAAAGCCATGGAGTTTCCTTTAGAAAAACCATCCTAGTCAGTTACAGTAGGATATGCAAGTTCCCATATTAAAAAAGAAATTTTTTGTTATGATTAAAAATCATCAAGTTTGTCTGAAAGGTGAGAGTTTGACAAGAAAGCAGTAGAGGATGAGGTCACAGAGCTGCTGTATGACAAGTAATATCGAATCTTATAGATCATGATAAATTTGCATTTTATTCAACATCTAGAAAGCCATTGAAAATCTTTGAACAGATAGTTGATTTAATATTCATTTTATTTAGCAGAAATTCTGGATTCTGTGTTAAAAAATAATAAGTAGGGGCATGAGACAAAGTCAAGAGGACAAAGATATTGTGGGGAAGAGACAATAGTGCTATGCTATGAAGATAAAGAAAACTTCAGATTCTCAGTGTGTTTCGAGTGCAGAGGCAATATGATTCGAGATTTGCCAATAAATTATACACAGGTAGTGCCCATCTTCCCCTCTCAATTTCTTTTACCATTCTTTAGAAATTTTCTTATCTCATTACCTAGAAAAACAAGGCTTTCTAGGCACTGACTTTTTAAAAAAATATTACCCCAATATATAGTTAATGTACAGAAGTAAGTTGCTTTACTAACATCAGAAATGGAAAATGAAATTTGAAATTAAAAATACATCATCATTTAGCTAATAAAACATAGACAAAGATCAAAATACTTACATATAAAGCTAACAAAATGTGTTAAAGTTCTATATGAGAAAAATGCCAAATTAAAAATTGAAGAACCAAATAAATGAAGAGATATTCCATATTTATGGAAAGCTTCAATATTTTTCCTGTTGTTTTAATGTTTATACATTATTTTGTTGTTTTGTGCCTCACAAACATTTCTTTATTATTTATTTTTATTTATTTTTTGGTACACAGGGAGTTCACTCAGGGACAGCCTTATTTTGCATTTTATTTAGAGACAGTGTCTTGCTGGCTTTGGACTCTCAGTCTTCCAACCTCAGCTTCCCGAGGTGGCACTGGAATTACAGGTGTGCTCCATGTTAGAGACTGGAGCTCTCTTCTCTACAGGTTTGACTTCGATGGATTAATTCTGTATGTACTGTGAATATTTCATTTTTTGACAAGTGGAATAGAGTCACAATATTGTTTTATTGTCCTTGTGTTCTAATTCTAATGTCTGCTAATTCTGGGAATGTTTTTATTTGGTTTTTCTTTTCATTATGGTTGTATTTCCCTGCTGATTTCTACACATGGTAATAATTAACTCTAGATATTGCAAAATTTAACTTTATAGATGCTGAATTTTTTTTAAAATTCCTATAAACAATCCTGAGTTGTGTCACAGACCACAATTAAATTATTTTCAGAATGTTTGATCTTTTCAGGGATACCTCTTTAAAAAATGAGATGTGTAATCCCTGCTTGATGCACATGCCTGTAATTTCAGGTGCTCAGGAGGCTAAGGCAGAGGGTCCCAAGTTCAAGGCAAGCCTCAGCAATTTAATGAGACCTTAAACAAGTTAGCAAGACCCTGTCTCAAAATAAAAAAGAGTTAGGTATGTGGCTTGGTAGTTAAGTGCCAGTTCTTGATACCAAAAAAAAAAAATGGAAATACATATTTTATATACCATAAAATGCACACTTTTAAGGTACACAACTTAGCAGTTTTTCCTATATTCAAATTTTTGAGACTGTAACTATGAACCTAGTAATTAATTGAAAAAATTTTCATTGGCCTCAAAGAATTCTCAGGTAGCCTTTATGAGTAATTTATATTCTTACACTTGGCATAGTAACAGAACACATTTATCTACTTTCTGTCTACAGAATTCCTTATGCTTTTATACAAATCAAATTATAAAATATGTAACCTTCTGCATCTGGTCTTCTTAATTTAGCATAATGTTTTTGAGATTCATCAATATTTGATCATAGGTCAGTAATGCATTCCTTTTATGGCTGAATAATACATTTCATGGATTAAATTAATTTGCTAATTGATGAACAGTTGGCTTGTTTTTAAATTTTGGCTACTATAAATAAATACTACTATGGAAATGCACTAATCCCCACCTTTTTAAAAGTTCTACCAACTCTTAATACTGCAACATTGGGGACTAAGCTTCTAATATAAGTAACTCTGGAGGAAAAATTATATCCAAACCATAACAGATCTCATTTTGTATTAATTTCCAATTTCATTCCATTTTTAATCATGCTCATTTCTTTGGAATCTGGCATGAGTTTTACACATGTGCATCATCTTTCTCTTCAAGCTATCTTTATTTCCAGTGTAACTAATGGATTCTGCACCAGTTAGCATAATTTTAGTGGCTTTAGTTCCTTATTGAACTCTAATAATTAATTTCAACGATCAATTTCATAATTTTCCAGGATACTGATGCTACGTTTTTTGATCAGTAGGTTCTTTCCCAGAAAATAAAAGAGTAATTCAGTAAGTAATTCACATGAAATAAATGGAGTAATCCAAATTTTCTTGCCTTTCCACCAATTTTTGCCTCCTGCACAAATTACAGTAGAAGAGGGGGTGTGGGACCAGAATCAATATTAGCTCCTTGAATCCTGCCAACAACCTTGTGTTTTGCCTCCAAGAGTGGACAGAAATGGCCATTCCTGGTAGCATTCACTCTGCTTACCTAATTTCTCCATGTGCAGAAGTCATATCACTTTTCAAACGCCAAAAGATATTGAAAGAACTTTATAACAACCCTTCAACTGTGGATAGAGAAGGACCACAGAGGAAGAGAAGTGGTTGATTGTTAGGTATTGTTTCTTTATAATCACAGTGACTGTCTCATTTCTTGAATTCCTTAAATATTAATTCTCATATAATTCAGAGGCATCTAATGTAATCCAAAGAGCAGTTGTCTTCTCTTTCTCCTTCTTGTTCTCTTCCTCCTCCTCTGCCTCTTCCTCCTCCTCCTCCTTCTCCTCCTCCTCCTCCTCCTCCTTCTCCTCCTCCTCCTCCTCTTCATCTTCATCATCAATTTAAAAAAAAATTAAAATTTAATCTTTAAAATTAACATTTCTTAGGAAAATTTTATATTTTGAGAAGATTTCTTTGAATATGTTTTTGTTGCTTTCAGGGGAGGATTCACAGACCAAAAAAAAAAAAAAAGTGCTAATTTAAATGCATGATTCCCACACATACAATAATGGGAATTACATACAGCATAATTGTGTCTGTTTGCACAAAGCTTTTTACCCTGGTTCCCTAGGAACATCTCACATAAACAAGATCTGCATAGTCATTAAGTTGATAAACTCACGGTGAGAACAAGGCAGAGATTTTAAGAATCCCTTTGCTCAGGTAGCACCACAATTTCATTAATCTGAATCTCTGAATCATAACTCAGGTATCTTTGTTAAACTTCCATGTGATTCTGAAGTTGAAACAATTTAGGAAAATGTTTTCTAGAAAGAGGTTTTTTTCTAAACTTCAAAACGATTATTTTCACATTCAAGTTTATTTAAGATGGTTTTCAAGATTGGTAAGTCTGTCATAAGTTCAAATGGTTCTGAAGTCAAATGGTTGAGTCCAATGCTTTTTTTCTTCTTTTTAAAAAACTTCTCTCTCTCTCTCTCTCTCTCTCTCTCTCTCTCTCTCTCTATATATATATATATATATATATATATATATAACTGTAGAGTGTATTTTGACATGGAGTATAATTAATTGTAAATAAAATCTCATGCTTGTTGTTGAACATGACGTGGAGTTACACTGGTGGTATATTCATATATCAACACACGAAAGTTATGTGCGATTTATTCTACTGTCTTTTGTATTCCCGTTTTCCTCCCTTTTCTTCATTCCCCTTTGTCTAATCCAACAAACTTCTATTCTTTTCCCTCAACCCTGGTCCTTTACTGTGCGCTAGCATCCACATATCAGACCGAACATTGGTCCTTTGGTTTTTTTGGGATTTGCTTATTTCACTTAGCTCGATATTCTACAGTTACATCCATTTACTGCAAATGCCATAATTTCATTCTTCTTTAAAGGTGTGTCATATTTCTTTGTGCATATATACCACACTTTCTTTAACCATTCAGTTGTTGAAGAACATCTGGGTTGGTTCTATAGCTTAGCTATTGGGAATTGAGTTGAGACAAACATTGATGTGGCTATGTCACTGTAGTATGCTGATTATAAGTCCTTTGGGTATATACTGAGGAGTGGGATACTTTGGTCAACCAATTGGTGGTTCCATTCCAAGATTTCTGAGGAATCTCCATATTGCTTTTCAGAAGGGTTGCACCAATTTGCAATCCCATCAGCAATGTGTAAATGAAACTTCCCCCCCAACATCCTCACCAACGTTTATTATTACTTGTATTATTGATAATTGTTGTTCTGACTAGAGTGAGATGGAATCTTAGTGTAGTTTCAATTTGCATTTCTTTAATTGTTAGGGATGTTGAATATTTTTCATGTACTTATTGGACATCCATATTTATTTTTTCTGCAAAGTGTCTATTCAGTTTATTTGCTCATTTATTGATTAGTTCTCTCTCTCTCTCTCTCTCTCTCTCTCTCTCTCTCTCTCTCTCGTGTTAATCTTATTTTTTAACTTCTTTGTATATACTGGAGATTAATATTGTATTTGAGGTGCAAGTGGCAAAGATTTTCTTCCATTCTGTAATCTCTCTTTATGTTCTACATTGTTTTCTTTACTGTGAAAAAGTGAAGGTCAATCTTTTTATCCTGGATGGTTTATTTCATGATATATGGAGAAATATCTCCTGTGGATTAAGAAAATAAAACAATTAAAAATGAACTCATATAGTGAAGCCCTCGCATATTGCAATGAAAATCTAATACTAAAAGCTGGAATGATTTCTGTAGGAGAGCAGTACAGTTGGCCCCACCTTCTTCATGTTCCAAGATCCCCACTGGATGCCTGAAAATATGATTACTACCATGCTGTATATATACTCTCTCTTTCTCTCTCTCTCTCTCTCTCTCTCTCTCTCTCTCTCTCTATATATATATATATATATATATATATATATATATATATATATATATATATATATGACTATGGACAGATAGGTCATGCACAATTCCTGCTCTTAGAGAAAAAGACTCAGTATTTGTTATATATTCCTCCAGGTTATTTTTCCTAGAGAGATAAAGCACATAATTGAAGAAAAACAGTTCTTATCCAAAGAATCTTTGCTCTTATTTTCTTGCTTTACTATTTATCCCAACTAACATTCTAGTATCTATGTTTTCACTAAAAAAAAGAAAGAAAAAGAAAGAAAAAATAGCTCCTTCTTAAATTATCAAAATGCTGAAGACCTGTCCATAAGGGAAGTGGTGGCAGCGATTATGAGTTTCCCAGCATTCTCTCCCCATACTAGCTTTCTTGCTTCCTCTTCCTCTTTTCATTCAAGCTCTCTCATAAACTATAAAAGCCTTTTCTCCTTATCTTTACTTCCTATTCCCAATGTATTCAATAACTCATCTGGCTTCCATCTTTACCACTTTATGCAAATATCACAGTGTTTGGAAATCAGGTAGAGTAATTATGATTTCATTTCTGTTTTTTAAGATTGCTTTGGATATTTTACTCCATTTGCATTTTTATTTAAATTTTATATCTGACATGTCAATTTGTATAAATGATTCACCTATTTTGATATTAATTGGGGTTGCATTGAATCTATATATCAATTGGGAAAGGTGAATGAATGAATATATTTTCCAGATATCTCACCTTCTCTAATTTTCTTTAGCTATATTTTATAATAATCAATTTAGAGTTCTTAAGCAACTTTATATATTTATTTTTCAATATTCATATTTTTGTTTCAATTTTTAGTATTATGGCAAATAAAATTTTCTTTTTGCTATTTCCATTTGCTTTGTTTCTAGTGTCTGTAATATAATTTTTAGTAACATCAATCTCAAATACTGTGGCATTGATAAAATCAAATTTTAAATCTCACAGGGTTTTTATCATTGTTTTTGTGTTATGTGTGTGTGTGTGTGTGTGTGTGTGTATTTCTTAGGAGTTCTAAAGCCCACTCATGTCACATTCAATTATAATATTTTTTGGATTGTCTGACTACATTGTTTAATTTTTATAAGATGCTGAAATTGTATAATGAAAGTGGATATTTAGAAATAAATATTTTATATATTTGAGTGTCATTATTATCTGAGTGCCATATTATTAAGATTGATTAAAATTTCTTTAATATTTCTTGTAGGGCAAATCTTTTCACTACAAATTTTCTTAGTATTTTTTTTTTGTGTTTTGTTTTCTATAAACTATTTTTTGTTTAATTTGAAAGGATATTTTTGCTAGATTTCAAATTCCACTCTGACAACTTATTTAACATCACTGCCTTTGATGAATACATGATTTTTAAACTTCCCTAGTGTCAGATGAGAAGTCAATGGTAACTTAAAGCATTGTTTCCCCAGATGAACTTTATTTTTTATCTTAGTTTCCTTCAAAATTTTTCATTCATATTTTATTTTCAGTAATTTAAATATGTATATAGGTGTCTTTGATTTATTTGGCTTTGACTTGCTAAGCTAATTATATACATACCTAATTTGGAAAACTTTATGCCTTCTTTCTTTTTGTTCTGCGACATTCTCACCCTTCTTAGCAGTTGGGAACCAAATTTAGCATATTTTATACTTTTTGATATTCCTTTTTCTGCAGTTACTGAGAACCTGACTGTTTTTCTAACTTATTATGACTTTATTAACTCTGTGATTTAGCAAAGAAATAGCTAATACACATGAAACTAAAGATAATGCAATTGCCGAACAAATAAAAATCAGAATATTATAGAATATTTGATATGATTAATAATGCTCTTTGCTACTGTATTTGCTTTATTCTCAGCTTTTTTTTCCATTGCTATCTTAATGAACTTACATTTTGATACATTTTAAGGAAAGAAGACATAAAAGATATTTTATTAATGGGACAGGAAATACCACTACAATGATGTGTATGTATGTATGTATGTGTGTGTGTATTGTGTGTATATATACATATATATATATGTACACACACATACACACACACACACACATATATATATATATATATATATATATATATATATATAGTAAAATTTTGACATATTTTATATATATATTTGGCCAGAATTTTTATAATATTTTAACCAATTTACCCAGTGATAAATCATTTTAAAAGGTCTTAATTATTACTAATTAAAAAGGTAAATAAAAAAAATACTGTTTTTTTGACCTTATCTTGCCAGACAAATCATGCCAGTGTTTTTTCCATCCATTTATTCAGAGGCTCATACAGCTCCTATCTTATTTAAATCACAATGGCTTGTTTTGTAATGATTGTTAGAACAGTTTCAGGATATTAAGTTATTCTGTAAACAGTATTTTCATCCCTGCATTTTAGATTGTGCATGAACTGAGAATAGCCTTTCTCATGTACAGATATGCTGTGCATGAACAAAGCTATTTCTTAATGGGATGGCGCTATCATCAGTAGGCTGCTAGCATGAAGAGGTGTTTGCTGTTTTTGAGGAAAAATGCCATATTCAATTGGTACAAGTGTACACAGCTGTGTTTGGGTTCATCCAACATCTCACAGTAAACATCTGAGGTTTGCTAAATTTCCAAATGTGTTCTGCCACATGCATTTCTCCTTCTTTTTACAACATGAAGGGAGTTTAAGAAGTTGCCATTTCAATCTGTTTATCAAAATAGAAATATAAGTAGGCTTTGCTGTCAATAAATTATTTTGAATGGGTTTATGGCTTGTTTTTCTCTCTCTTCCATATAACAATACAGCATAGAAATAAACAATTCAAAGGCAGAGAGAGGACTCAGGCATCAATGCCAGGATTTTCATGCATCCTGAAATAATGTGCTTCTGTTTGCCAAATGTTGGCAACTTTGCTTGGGCACCAAATCAAGTCAGTCTCCTGGATGTATCATATGGCTTCAGCTCTTCTCTCTTTAGAATATACTGTTTTTTTTTTAGCCAAAATTTCCAGAGAGAAAACAAATTGGTTTTTGAAGGCTGTCTTCTAAATCTGTAAAGTGAGCTGTTATGGATCATTGATACAATGTCTTACCTAATCTTCAGTCATGATCATAAAGTATCTAAGACTTTAGATGCATTACTTAATCTTTCATTATGGTCTTTTTATTAGTGCATTATAGTTATACATGTTAGTTGGATTCATTTGACATAATCATTCAAGCATGGAATATAATCTGCTCCACTTCCGTCCCCATTACTTCTCGCTATCCGTCTCTGCTCTGTCCCTGTGTTTCTCTTCCTATGCTGTATTGATCTTCACTTTACTTATTTATAAATTTATAAATTAGTGCTTTATAGATATGCATAAAGGTAAAAGTCACTGTGGAACATTAATATATGTAGTAGGAAAGTTTGGTCAATTTATTCCACCATTTTCTTTTCCTGTCCTTCCTCCCTCCCTCTCAATCCCTTTACTTTGCTTCATTAATCTCTCTTTTTCTCACTTCTATTTTCCTGGTAACCCCACTCCAACACATATCTCTGTACCTCTTACCCCTCTTATTTTGGTGTAGCTTCAGATAACAGAAAACATTTGACCCTTGACTTTCTGAGTCTAGCTTATTTCATTTGGTCCTATGTTCTCCACTTCCATCCACTTACTAGCAAATGCCATAATATATTCTTTTTCTTTTTTAATGGCTGACTTGTGTAGAAATACAATATTTTTATGGTCTTTTAATGTTCTTGTAATTATTAACTCTTGGATAACAACTGATATTCAACTAATTATTCAGAAATGTCACTTTGTGTTGAGTTTGTTTCACTTTAATTTTTTCACTGGACCTGGTAGTGGGGTGTTATTCTATGAATGCCCTTGCTTTTAAATGAGACACTTATGATACAGTGTTAAACAATATCATATGTTGTTTTGTTGTTTTTTTTTTTGTTTCTTATATGCGTAATTCCTCATTTTTAAATAGAGATGCAAATAGCAATCCTTCAGCAATATTATGAAAATCAAATAAGTAATTAATGTAAAAGTCAGTAGAAGTGGTATGCATTGGAAAAGAGACAACAATCTTCATTTCTTTAAACATTTCCTGTAAACTTAAAATAAGTTGAATCAAAAAAATAGTTTCATTTAAAAAAATTGTTGATACTTAGGAGTGAACCTCTGAGCTATATCTCTAGCCCTTTTAACTTTGAGACAGGATTTCACTACATTGCCTAGGTTAGCCTTGAACCATTATACCTGACCAAAAAATAACTTTAAATGGGAAAGTTGAGATTTAGAATTTAGATTCTGCAATGTTAAACCCTTCAGTATAGAAAACTTAGTCCACATGTAAGAAATTAGCAAATTTGTTGCAAAAATTTCATGCACAGCTGGGCACAATGGCACTTGCCTGTAATCCTCGGGAAGCTGAGACAGGAGGAATGCAAGTTCAAAGCCAGCCTCAGCAAAAGCAAGGTACTAATTAATTCAGTGAGACCTATCTCTAAATAAAATATGAAATAGGGCTGGGGATATGGCTCCGTGTCAAGTTAAGTTCTTGGTATCCAAAAAAGGAAAAAAAGAAATCATGCAATAGATGAGTTGAACAATATAAAAAAATTATAAATATACCCCAAAACACATTCTTGAAATATATCAATAAAAGTATGAAGAAGCCATTAAGCTCTTCACCTGCCTGAAGCAGATCCAGATATAGCTGATTTCAAATCTGTTTTTAAAACTGTACAGAAAATTATAATTACCAATCTGTTCAACTTTTTCCAAATTCAGGAGAAAAAAAATGATTGACTTGCAACATTATTTTACTAACTAAAATTAAACCAGACATTCAGTGTATAAGAATGTACTCAGTTAGATGACAGGTGCAAACCTGTAATCCCAGGAAGGCTGAGACAGGAGGATCACAAGTTCAAGGCCAATCTCAGCAATTTATAGAGGCTCTAAGCAATTTAGTAAGACTCAGTCTCAAAGTAAAAAAATAGAAAGGACTGGGTTGTAGCTCAAGGGTAAAAGTACCACTGGGTTGAATCCCAGTACAAATATATATATATATATATATATATATATATATATATATATATATACTTTTTTTTTCACTTGCAATTTAGATTCTGCTGTGTTAACACCTTAAAACAATGTAATAGCAGAACCATTCATTCAGAACAACAAGGACAACTAAGATCTGTTCTGTTTGTTGTTGTTGTTGTTGTTGTTGTTGTTGTTGTTGTTGTTGTTATAAAACATTATAACTTGAAACATCAATAGATTGAGGAAAGTCAGTGTACTAAGGCTTATAATAATTCTGGCCAAGCTCTACATTTATTCTTTATTGAAAGTACTCTTGGGGGCTGGGATTTTGGCTCAGCGGTAGAGGGCTCACCTAGCACTGGCGAGATCTGGGTTCCATCCTGAACACCGCATAAAATAAAGGCATTGTGTTGTGTCCCTCTACAAAAAAAAAAAAAAAAAAAAGATTTCCTCTCTCTCTCTCTCTCTCTCTCTCTCTCTCTCTCTCTCTCTCTCTCTCTCTCTCTCTCTAAAATAAAAAAAAATAAAAGTACTCTTGATAAAAATGTAAAACAAAGAAATGGAGACCTATTAGTAGCAAAACAAAAATAGCAGCAACCATTTACAGCTTGGAATCCCTATCCAATATAGGAAAAATAAGAAGTAAACTATGTAATTATTAAAAAGGAAAAAATGTCAGTATCTGGTTATATTATATGTCACCTTTGACTAAAAAAAAAACTAACACAATAAACAGGACAATGCTGGAATAAGAGATTGAAATGTTGGTAAATTTTAAAAATACATGTATTAAATATAATATTCTTCTATATGCCAGCAAATACATTGAGAAGATAGACAAAATAATCTACACAAGAGAAAAAGAAAATACAAACTATGTAAAGTAAAGATTAAATGTCATATAACATTTAGATTAAGGAAGTCACATAAGACTGGGAATGTAGCTCAGTGGTACAAGACCCTGGGTTGAATGACCCAAGCACTGAGAATAAGAAAGAGAGAAAGAGAAAGGGGGAGGGAGGGAACAGAGAAAAACAAATATGAGAAGATATAAAACTATGAATAAATGGAATTACTAGCCTGGGAAGAAAGCATTAATAATGGAAATATAGAATTTTCTATTAAATCTAAGATTAGTGTAGTTTTATTAAAAAACATTGACAAAATTGGAAGAATTAAAATGTTATTTTTAAGGTTCATTTACAGAAATGACTGGAAAATTAATACATATGAAAAAAAACATTATTCTTACAATTTTTTTATTGAAACATTACTAAAATAATTTTAAAATTAATAGTGTTAAAATGACATTTCAGTTACTTCATTATACTTTACAGTTACAATTATTTAAGTTCTAACATTATCAATATTGATATTTTATTTTTTGATATAAAATAACTTTTATTTACATAATTTATATCTATAGAACATAATTGCTTTCTTTAGAACAAGAAAATTTACATCTGACAGATATTGCTTTTTTTGTCAACAACTTCTTCAAGTGGTAGTATACATGGTTGCATCTTTCTAAAATAATATGGTGGTAAACAATGGATATTAATATTTTTATAGGTGCCTCAATCATTTACCAACAATTAGTCTTTGAAGCCATCATGTTGATCACATGCTAAGATGTAATTGTTTAGAAGGAAAAGTCAAGAAAAGAAAAGATAAAGACTTTTAATAACATCTCCTTCAAGATTTATAAAATAAATTCTTTGCAACACCTTTACATCAGTCAGACTTAACACAGATCATTCCATTTTGTAAGGTAAGTACAGTGATTAAACTTCTCTTTTTCCAAGATAACTTTTAAGACTATAACAGTAGGATAACCCTACATTAAACAATAGTTTTCTTACCTTAAGGTGCTAATATCTGTATGTATAAGTTATTTGTCATTGGAGTTATGAATTGTGCCTATAAGTTAAAACTGTGTTGATTGCATTATGAAATGATCAGTATTTCAATTGGGAAAATATTTTAAAGTCTAGATAATTTTAGAGTTTTGTATATTGAAAAAATGGTGGTCAGTTTTCAAGTTCCTTAAAAAGAGGATAATGGCTTAGCAAGTTTAACAGTGATGCCAATTTATTGGAACTTGCTATTAGAGCATCTTCTATTTATTGCTTTACAGAGAAATTTACAATTTAAATTTTTCTTGTGAATGAAGATCTGTAAATCTGAGTGGAAATTCTCTATATAAGTATGCATTTATTTATTTTATTGAATTAATGTCACAAAATCATGGTAGTAAATTGCATTGCTGTTTTAATAACCTATTTATGTAAATTTTTTAAAAATCTCATATTGTACTGAGTACAGTGACACATGTCTGTAATCCCAGGTACTTGAGATGCTGAGGCAGGAGTATAGTGATTTTGATCCTATCAGGGGCAACATGGTGAGAACCTATCTCAAAAACCAAACCAAACAAAACTCATTCTGAAATTCTTAATTAGTGTTAGTTTGGGTATTAGATTGCCATGACTAAATTATAATTTATCCCTGTATAATATTTATTTTTTAACTTTGCTAACATCTACAATAAACCAGTTTTAT
The DNA here is from genome assembly GCF_052094955.1 of Ictidomys tridecemlineatus. Taxonomy (NCBI): domain Eukaryota; kingdom Metazoa; phylum Chordata; class Mammalia; order Rodentia; family Sciuridae; genus Ictidomys; species Ictidomys tridecemlineatus. Next base: position 34,016,728 of record NC_135492.1, on the reverse strand, counting down.
GGATGATAATTTCTTATTGTATAACAATAACAAATATAGGGCATTCATTGTATAGAGAATCAAGTCAGCTAACAAATATTGATATTTTAAATAAAATCATAAAATTGATATGTTAAAGCACTGCCAAATGAATATCACTTACATAGAGATATAAAATCCATTATCAACATTGACAAAATACATGGACTTTAGAATTTCTTTATGTATCACATTTATTCTTGTTTTACGTTTTCCTCCATCTCCCCCCTCCCATAATTTTTGTTTTGTTTTGCTTTGGGGGTGGAACTCAGGACTTTACATGTGCTAGGCACACAGTCACTGGCCCACATCCCTTGCCACTTCATACAAACATTAGTTTATTATTGATCTAATATGATACATAGTAACAAAAATATGTATAGCAAAATACATGTGTATGTATAAAAGATACATATTTATGTTCATATTATTATATGAATAATATTATAAATAAAATATAATAATAAATACAGTATATAATTTTCCATATTTATTAGATTTCAAATTCTAAAATATGTTACTGGATTTTGTTATTATATTTAACAATTGATTTAAATTATAATTTTGAAAAATTATTGATATAAGATGTTAGATATTATTTAATGTCTTTTAACGATACATTCTTAGATGAATACAATGTCATACTAGAGTGAAAAAACTTTAATATCAATTTGACTGTTTTGATTAGTTCTATTTCCTTCAGAAAAAATTTGCTTATTAAATAAGTAGAAAATGAAAAATATTTCTAAAGTCAAAACACTTAATAACACATGTGACAAATATCTCATAGGTCATTGAATTTAATTATGCTAAAAACTTTATTAAGAAAACTTGAGTTTTATAGAAAGAAAAAAATCACATATACAACATGGTCTGTTTCTCAGTTCTAAGAAACATTCTTAATTTGGGGGAAGAATAATAGTACTACTTGCTTCAGCAAGTATTAAGCACTTTTTATGCACTTTTCAAGTTCATTAGCTTATAATTTTATAAAACAAAATCTTCACAGCTCAAAAGTTTAAAATATATTTATGTAGAAACTATTTAAGCAAAATTTATACCTATGAATATTATTTTAGTTTTGATTTTTATAAATAAGAGACAAATGACAAGAAAATGAGTCATAGTATTAATTGATGATTAATGTACTGCCTGAACAAACTAGCTTTATTTCTGCATCCTTAACTCTAATTTAGAGTATTGGCTAATAATGTCAATCATTTCATCACTTAAAAAAAAAGCAAAAATTTAGATGTTGAAGAGATGAGACCAAATGCAGAAAAATAATGACGAAAGTCTTACCACAATTAATGCCTCTTCATGAGTTGTTTTTAAACTGCAGTTTCCATAACACATTCATGGATTTTTAAAAATACCTTTGTAGACACAAACATTATAAAATGAATTAATCAATAAAAAAGGAAAATAATTATTTTAATCTATTTAATTTAGAGTAGAATATACAATATATATAGCATGGGTAAGGAGAATTTTGTGAATTGGCTTTTTTTTCAGATTTTATGTATGCATTCTTGGGTGTGATGTAATATCCTTAGATAATTTTTCAAACAAGATCATAAGCCATTGACTGAACCTTAGAACACACATCCTAAATAACTGTGCAGTCAGAATCACTCATCACCACCAGATTCTGTTTCATGGAGATTTGCCTTTGAATTTTTATCAAAAATTCATCTTAGCCAAAAGTCTTCCCAATTAATTATTTTAAAACTATATTTATTTGAAGAAGCACTGTGTGTTTTGTAATGTAAGAATCACCCATTGCAAGTTTGGGCAAAGTTTAAACAATCCTGGACTTCTAGATGTCACACAACTCAAAACAAATAAGTTTATAAAGGTAAGTAAATAAATAAAAAATATAAAACAACTCAAAAGTTTGCACTGGTTAATGCCACATGGACAAAATCACTTCACAGGTGTTGCTGTTACCAGGTACTGTGCCAATGTGCATTCCCATGAAAGGTGAGTGAAAATGTAGATGTACTCTCTGATTACCTAATTATGCAAATTCTTTATCATCATAACCACTTTAATGGAAATTAGCTAATCACTTTTTATCTCATATTCTCTTCTGGGTTCTGCTATAATGATTTTTTACTCAAGTAAGTTTCGAGATAAGAAAACTGAAGCCTGGCTTTTTTCATGTCAACTGATCCAAAGAAAGAATCAAAAAGACAATAGCTTACTTATTTATTTTATTTGCTATTTTTAGTTATACATAACAGTATAGTTTGACATTTTTATAGAAATGTGGAGTACATTTTATGCTAATTAATACTCCAGTCTTGTGGTTGTACGTGATGTGAAGATTCACATAAGGAAGTTATGTCAGACTTATTACACTATTTTTCCTATTCCTGTCTCTCCTTCCTTCTCTTCATTACCTTTGTCTAATCTCCTGAATTTCTATTATTCCCCACTCCACTTGGTAAGTATTAGCATCCACATGTCAGAGAGAACACTTGGGCACTTGGTTTTGGTGGGAATTGGATTATTTCGCTTATTATTACGTGCAAAAATAATTGTCATCTTTTTATGGCTGAGTAATATTCCCTTGTGTGTATATTCCATATTGTTTTTATTCATTCATCTGTTGAATGGCAGCCAGGTTGATTCCATGGCTTAGTTATTGTGAATTGAGCTGCTATAAACATTGATGTGGCTGCATCACTGTAGTATGCTGATTTTAAGTCTTTTTGGTATATGCCAAGGAGTGGGATAACTGGGTAAAATGGTGTTTCCATTCAAGTTTTCTGAGGAATCTTCATACTGCTTTCTATAATGGTTACACTAATTTGCAGACCCACCAGCAATGCATGAGTGAACGTTTTACCCCACATGCTCACCAAAATTCACTGTTACTTGCATTCTTGAGTGCTTTCATTCTCGCTGGAGTGAGATGAGAATAGCTTTTTTGAAAATAGTTTTTAATCTAACAAAGAATGCTTTGTAGTACCAAAGAAGTTAAAATCTTCAAATTATAAATTCATGCCAGTTTTACCCTGCTGTTTTTTCCACTTCAAAAGATTTTTTTCTGGTTGCTTCCTCGTGGTTCCACAATTCCATTTACTTGAAATATTCACAACAGTAAAATAAGTAATAGATAAGAAGAGAGATATTCACCTCAGGCTTATGTCTCACATCTCACGTTGTTCAGCTACAAAGAGGGGAATAACCTTTAATTATTTTAAATAAATAATTTATTAATTATTTATTGTCTCTGGACAATAACACTCTCAATAATAATAAATGCAAATATCTTGATAAACTAAGGAAGGGAAACATTGTGATACTTCCAAACCCTGTTCCAACACCATAAAAATCACGGATAATAGCTTTTGGTCCTTCTTGATAATGTCATTTCTATTCAGGAAAAAAAATAAAAACATATTATCTGTATTTTTTCTTTTTCTTCTGCAGACTAAACCAGGACCTGATGTGTGCTAGGCAGACGTTCTCTCACTGAGCTATACTCCAAGCCCTTAAATTATCTTTACATCATTCTTCTATGTTTTCAAATACTGCAGTTAAATAGATAATCCCAATCACATGCTATTACAATTAAAAACATTGTACCATTTGGAAGAAATACTAACTTTATCGGATTTACCTGTGACTGTGAAGGAAACTACATTTGAAATAACTAATAAAAAATGCACTTAATGATTTTTTTAATTTATGCACTGTTAAAAATGATTACTAAACATTATCTTTGTATTTTGCTAAGTACTAGAGGAGAAACAAAGATAGTATTCTTTTCTCAACTAAGACTTTGTGTAGTGGAATAACAATAATATTTAACTAAAAATAGTGAAGAAGGCTTATTTTTCCATCAATATTTTAGGCTACCGAGGCCAGTTCTTTTCACTGACTGAATTTCCAGACAGAATGGGAGAGGTACCAAAGAAATATTGGAAGATAAAATCCTGCAACAGTGTAAAACTGGTCAGAGATTAACACATGAACTGATGAAAGATATTTTAAAATTTCAAGGATGCACAAGAATTCCAAATAGTACAAATGTATAAAGTCTTCTTATAGTGACAGTGACAAACACCAAAAATAAGGAACAGATTTTATAAGCTGCTGGAAATAAAAGTTTACCTTCAAAGGGGTTACAATTGACAGATGACTCTTCTCTTTCACAATGGATGTCAGAAGACAGAACTATGATAATGTCAATATACTGTAAGAGAAATAACTGTCAGCTAGACTATTGTAATTACTGAAAGCATCTTTCAAAATGGAAGTGATACAAAGGCATTTTATGAGAAAAGTTGGCATGGCATGCCAACTACAGATACTTTCTAAAGAAAATTCTAAAAGTTGCACCAAAGGAAGACATGAGCATAAAGGAAGAAGAGAAACCACTTAGTATACAGATTATGAAATGTATTTTATAGCATAAAACAATGATACTGCCTTGCAAAGTCTAAATTAAAAAATAAAAGAGTCAAGATACAAATTATAGTGTTACATAATTACTAGGTAAACCTGTCATTGCAATGATCAAAAGGTCAAATTACCATGATTATGCAAATGTTCTAAAAGTACATTCACTTAATAATTTACCTTTAAATTGTGCAAAGCAAAAAAGTATAAATATCAGAGAGTATATTTCAACATAATTTTCTTAGAAATTGATAGAACCAAATGACTAAAATAAGAGTTATAGACTATTTAAATAAGCTAAGAACTTTATCTAGTATCTATATATAGAACACAAAACCAAGAACCTGAAGAATTTTTATTTTTCCAGAGAAAACATTTTTTAATTGCTTGTGGACAGGGCCTTTAAGCATGCAAGGAAACAGTCTGGGTTCTGATTACAGATGAATTAAATTAGAAATGAAAAGATTCAGCATAATTATAAAATCCTCATGGGTTTGAAAATTAATAAAACTACCATTAAAATAACTTTTGAGTAAAAGTTAAAATCTCAGTGGCAATTAGAAAGGATTTCTAACTGAATGATCATTAATGTATTGCATACCCAAATGTTTGGGATAAAAATAATATGGTGCTAAAATGATATGTAAAATTTTAAATGAATATACCTTAAAAGAAAAATTGCTAAAAATTAGATGACTTGGCATGCATGAAAAATCCAAACTATAATGCAAATAACAGATAAGAACCCAACATTAACTACATGTGAAATATACATAAGATAGAGAGGAGAGAATAATTAAAACTAAATTTGGATTTTTTAAAAATTAAAACATTTAACAAATTAGTGGCAAGACTGAGAGCAGATGGTGCATTGGAAAGAAGGTGTGTGTCACACACATCCATACACCTGAAGTGAGAAACAGTTCCTAGTTACATAAACTAAAGACACTAAAGATAGTAAAAAAGTTTAGACAATTCAGGTCAAAAATTCAATTTCAAAAAACTATTGCAAAAAAACATAGAAAAACTTATTTTCTTTATAAATAATAAAGGCTCTGAATGTATAGTTAAGGTCTTCTAATAAAATTTCAAACCTGGTTGATTTCGTTTGACAAATGATAAATTTTCAAGGAACAAAAATTCCATATTTTTACATTGTATTCCCAAGCATAAAGTGTAAGGAAACTTTATAGAGTACTTTAACAAAATAGCATGACTTAAAATTAAACTGGGCAAAGAGGAAGTTAGAAAAATAATTATATTTCAATATAGATAAAAAGTGTTCAAACATAGTAAGAAATATATAAATATACATTAAAGGATAATTCACCATATTTTAGCCAAATGTACTATTTTTTTTGCTTAAATGTTGTGATGAAGAATAAAATACATGTATAAAAACATAAAATTATAGAAATGAAAAGAAAATAATTTTATAACATGCATTCACCCAATTAGAAAGTTTTTGTGAAAATAACCTAAATATTGCAAGCACAGAAGAAAATCATGCCTTTTCCTAATGATGACTATTGCTTCTCTAAATATAATCATTATTATGATGTTTAACAGTAAAAATTATGTTTGTATGCTTCTAAACATTATATAGAGTGATCTAAATTCATGGACTTCACTGTATTTGGCTTCTTTGCTACATATTTATTTTATTTCATTCATTCATGTTGCTTTCAATAGATTTATCTTATTTATTCCAATTTCTGTATATTATTTCTTTGTTTGATAATATACACAATTCATTTGCCTATTCTAATTTGAATGAATGTTTGGAGTTGTTTCCATTTTTTTTTCCTTTGGCTAACAAGAATATTAATGGAACATAAAATCTTGTAGGTGTTCCTGTTGCTTCTAAAACATGAAGTGGATCGGTAGGTTATATAATACAAATAGAATAGAATTTGTAGTATTTGCCCTAGAGTTTTCCTATCAATGCTCTTCTATGGTTAGAAAATTAAAGTTCAGATTGTTTTACATATACAGCAACACGTGGAATTGTCCCATAATTTTAATTTTAGATAATATTAATATATTTGTACTACTCACTGGTTTGAATTTGTATATTATTGTTGAATTGTGATGTTGAAAATATGCTCATGTTAAATGAAGAGCTTTTTATCTTTGTGGTCTGTGTGAAATAGTTGTTTAAATATTTATAAGTAGTATTTGTAATACTTCACACCTACTTACGTACCTCAAAATGTAAAATCTATTAAGAGATTATAAAAAAAAACATATAGAGTGTACAACTTTGGTATAGTAGGGAAGCAAGAAATATCAGACCCCTCAAATTACCTATGAGCAAAAGCAGGGAAAAGAGGAAATACCCTAAGAGTTATTTTCAGGCTTCTATTACTGCAAAACTGTGAACAGGGAGATTTAAAATATCCCATACAAAGGAAAAAATAGGATCAGAAGTACAATCACATCATCCCCTCCAAACAAAAGCAGAATGATGATAAATGTCAAAATACTGAACATAGGAGGAAATGTGGTGATTTTTAAAACTAGCTGCAAGAAAATGGCTTTAAAGTGTGTGATGTTGGATATGCAGCCTTTGAGTAATATGTTCTTGGAGGCAATCAACTATATTAGTAAGGAAGTGACATGTTTACAGATAACTATTTAAAGAAAATTAATCACAATTAATTTTCACACAAAATAACTATGTTTATCCTACCTTTTAAGGAGATTGAGATTAAAAAGATACCATAAATTATACTACTGTTCAATGGATAAAGGCAAGATTGAACTCAGGCTGTCCTATCAAAAATGACATTTGTTTAGCACCTTTAAAAAAAGAGGAAGAAAAGAAGAAGGAAGAAAAGCACCTACCATGATTGACACAGCAAATATTTTAAGGTATGCACCATGGAGTAAAAACAGAAGAAGGGAGGATCTTTGATCAGCCAATGTTTGGGTAAATATGCTAATTCCTTCACCCTAGAAATTTGCTTGAGCTGCCATTGGGAAGTATGTATTTGCTGTGGAGATTGTCACTACAGGCTCAAGAAGTATGATCCTATGCCAAAAATGATTATTAGAAACCAAAGTCTATCTACCCCAGGGATGGGTGGCTGGGGTGTGGCAGAAACTGAGAGGGCCAGAACATAGTTGCCCTTGTAAGGGTTAGCAGTTTTTAATTCCCGCCTTCTTACCACCTTCACTTTCCTTTTGCAAAACCCATGAATAAGGACATGTTGATTAATAGCTTTATTGAGATATAACTGATATACAAAAATGTATTATATTTAGTATATACATTATTATTTGTTCTGATTATTTATACATTTATACAATAGAATGCCCTTTGACATATCACACATAATTAGAGTCTAACTTCTCATTCTTCTTGTTTTACATGATATTTAATCACACCAGTCATGTTGTCATATATGCACATAGGATAATAATGTCCAATTTATTCTACTATTTTTCCTACCCATGTTCTCCTCCCTTCCTGTCCCTTACCTCTGCCTAATCCAAAGTGACTCTATTTTTCCCTAGCCTCACCCCTTTTTATGAATTAGCATCTGTATATCAGAGAAAACATTTGATCTTTGCTTTTTGGGGACTGGCTTATTTTACTTAGCATAATATTAAACATCTCCATCCATTTACAGGCAAAACAAAAATCCCTTCATTTCATTCTTCCTTAAGGATGAGTAATATTCCATTTTGTATATATGCCATATTTTGCTTATCCATTCATGTGTTGAAAACACCTAGATTGATTCTATTGTTTAGCTATTATGAGTTAATATATACATTTTGGTGAGTTTGTGTGTACACATACCTACTTCTATCTCACTATCAAGGTAACAAGTGTATCCATAACCTCCAAAAGTTTCTTCATGCCCCTATACATTTGTTTTGGAGCCTTTTTTTCACTGTGGTAACAGATCCAAAACATGAGATCTATCACCTTAACAAAATTTATAAGTTCAACATGCTGTATTGTTAAGAATAGGTACAATACTTTATAGAAATTTCTAGAATTTGGTCATCTTTACTTTATAAAATTTTAGAGTCTTTGAACAAGTCCCCTTCTTCCCTTCCTGAAAACCTCTGGGAAACACTATTCTACTCATTGCTTGTATGAATTTAAATATTTTAAATATTGCATGTGAAATGTGATATATTCCTGCAAGGGGGTATTATTCAGTCTTAATAAAGCAGGAAAGTCTGCAATCGGTAACAATGTGGATAAACTTGGAAGATATTTTAGTGAAATAAGCAGGTAAAGTAGTACCACTCATTTTCTTGAACATCTGAAGAAAGTATAAACATGGGGAGAATACAACTGAACCTTGTATGAACCAAAATAACTCTTGAGAATTCAGTTCTCTATCCTGGTCAAGAAGAGCTAGATAAAATGGACCTGAAGTTGCTAGAATGCAAATTTGATGAGAAAGGAGAATTTCTTAGTCCTTTTCTCAATTTTATTTATAATATTAAATTGGGGCACATATGTAAAATGTATATCTATAAATTAAGATGGAATAAAACATAAAATACTCCAGGACAGAGTAGAAAAAATAGACCAACAAGTGCTTATTATTCTGTATCTAGCCTTGATGCTAATATTACTTACAAAGAGGAGGTTTCTGTTGGTCTAGACTAATCCCAGCTAAGGGAAATCCAGCTCAGTGAGTCAGAGGAGAGTGCTTCAGGTCTGGCTTTTCGGCTGTGTAGCAGAGTGACTGATCTTTCTTGGCCTCAGCTCATTCTTTGGAGTCAGATGTGCCTGATCCACTAATATTTGCTTTACAGAGTCCAAAACCTGTATACTAATAATCATATTGTAGCTGCTCATCATGGTTTAGTAGAGCCAAAATATGCACAAGTCCATTTAAGAATCTTCTGAGTACCCCATCATCTTTGTTTTATGCCTGGCCTTGCCTGAACCTTAGTCATTGTGATTTCCTAGTTCTACTCTTCTCCTACCCCAATCCCACTATATCTGTTTGCATACCATGTCTTTTGATTCCAGAGAGACAAGGCTGGGGTTTGCACCTTAATGTTATACCTCTGTATTCTACATATAGGATATCATTTTCTTTTCAATCTTTCAGGATCTTCAAGGATCAAATTCTCTCTTTTATTTTCCTCTCATTTCTCTGTTTCTTCTCACTTATCTAATCTTATTCTGACTACCATAATATCACATTGCCAAACTATGTTTTATTTTTGTTAGGTAGAAATTATCTCTTGCCAATTATACCCCTACACATACATATACCCTACATTTTTTTCAAGTGTCTGTATTTGAACTGAGCTTACATAAGATATATTTTGTTTATCAATCAAAACCCAAGGGTCATATTTATGTATCAAATGATTTATCAAAGATTTGCTATTTATTACTAATTAATTGTATTATTACATCTCAGTGGCAGTACCAATGTTCTGTATACTTGACCCAAAGTTATTTTTTTCTTTATTACTATATCCTGCCCCAAAAATTATTTATAGTACATAATTCTTTTTTGATGCCCAAATGCAGCCAGGCTAATATGCAAGAACAAGAGACATTGTAGTCCCCTAAAAATCAAACACTTATTTAAAAAATTGTATGGATTATTGAAAGTAAAAGACATTGAGAAATGTTTAAAAGTGGACATTCCAAAGGTATTTAAATAAAAGTCTATAATGTCTTTGATATATCATATCTTCCTTTTTCCTATAGAAATATTAATACAATTGCAAAAGAAAGTGTGTCTATAAGCAAGGGAATTAAGCAAATACCTATCCTTTGGAAAATAACTAGGATCTATCTAAAGGGAGGGTATAGACATTGAATAGTATGAAGTAAATCTCCATGTACAATAGTGAAGAAAGGCTGTGTGACAATGTCGAAGTTTTTGAAGTAAGTTGCAAAAATTGAGTGGAGACATAATCCCATTTTTATATAATTCATGCTTACATCCAGGAAAGTGGCTAAGATTTTAAATTATTCAAGAAGGATGAACGTATTTTATGAATTTAAAGGATTATTAAAATGCACTATAGACTTAAGGGCTTGAGAATTTATTCAACTGTGGATGTACTTGCACAGATTCTGAAGGCTTCTCTTAAAAAATTAATGGTGGTTATTCCAGGGAAGCAGGATATTGAAGAAAAAAAAGATAAAGAGTGTGGTTTTTACTTATGTGTAGAGTTTTAAAGTGAAAACCACATCTTATTTATAACAGAATACCATACATCTCTAAAATAGAAGGGAGGAAAGGAGGAAAGGGGAAGTATTAGGGAGTAAAGTTTATTAAATTATGTACCTGTATGCCATAAGTCATCCCATGCATTCCTCTTGTGTATGAAACCATGATGTATCTGTTAAAAATAAATAATTAATCAAGGGTGGGAGGAGGGGTTGACTGAAATGTACTGGGGATTGAAATGGAGCAAATGATGTTATATGTATTTATGAATATATCAAAATGAACTCCAATACTCTTTATAACTATAATGCACTAATACAAACATTTTAAAAACATAACAATGTTGAACAGATTTATATTATCTCCTCCATTGATAACCCAGGTAATATATTCTGCTTTATCTCTTCCTACATCAGAGACTCTTCCTTGACCTATGTAAACATTTGTTATATGACAAATGCATAAAATATTGAATGGGTTTTATTAGACTGATATTTGAATTTTAACTGGACTTATGCATATGACAAATTATAGGAGGAGTAATGTATTTGAGTTTTTTGTATTTGACTTCCATTTAGTAAATGGAAATGTGTAGAATATGTGAGATCATCAGATTTAAAGTGCCAATGACTTAGACCCAAGATTTGTTTGGCCTCAGAAAACGTGATGTTATTCATATCAGTTAGAATCTATCAACAGGATTTAAAACCCTGTGTTAAACCATCTCCATAAAGAGCACCTGTTTCTTCCAATCTGTCTCTTCCATGTTGTCCCTAAATATATGTTCATCTGCACATTATTCTCTCTGCTTTGATATTGAATAATATGGACAAAGGTGTTTCACAAATGTAAAAAAAAAAATCCAAAGTTATTTTAAGGCTTGTTATCTTGAACGTGATTTAAGCTGTAGATGCTTAATGTTTTCAATGGCTTAATGCAATAAAATCCCCATTATTTTTGGCTGTTTTATTTAGATCATCTGCCCCACAAAGAATGAAAAACTCAACAGCGGATGCAGAATTGTCTACTCCTCATGCATCAATAATTTATTTATTCTCTCTATTCAAGCCACCTGGTCATTGCAAAACTGTGTATCTATTGATTTTCCAACACAAGGGAAATCCAATATTTGGTGTTTGGTTTTATGAAAAACCACCACAGGGAACTGTGGGTTTTTTTTTCATTCATAGTTTCCTGTTTCCTATGTTAAATAGATTGCTAGTTGCATTTAAGAACCTTGGTTTTCTGTTTCTCCCATGGCAGGTTGAGTATCTCCTAAGGGGAAGTTTTAGCAACAGTGTAGAAGTCATGCATTTTTCACAATTAAGGTAGTTAAATAGGCATTACCTAGTGTTGTTCCTAAATTAAGAGGGAGTCCTGAGAAGAAATGAGAATTACAAAAGCCAGCCATTTTGGTTACTAAATACATCTATATTTGGAATGATTCTTCAGTTCTTAAATTTTGCAAAATAATACACCAGGGATAACCTTGTACTTTAAATTTTCTTATTCATTTCATGACCATGACTTTGTTCTCTCCAGAGTTCATTCTACTGATTTTTTTCACCATTTCTAGCAGTAACAACAACAGTAATAAAAACTAGTATTTATCAAGTACTTACTGTGGTTCAACTTACCACCATTTGTGGAAAATACCTAATTGCATTTCTAGCCACTGAGATTGAAGTTTATTTCCATTTTGGTTTTTGAAGCTCCCTAATTATAGGATGTTTTAGTTTTAACTTAGTGGGATAGGAGATAATATTTTTGAGTGCCTATTAAGTACCAGGCATTTGCTGGGAATTTTATGTGTTAACTTGTTTAGTCCTCATATAAACAATTTTATTTTCATTTTAGGTCTGGGAAAACATAGGTACAAATAATATAATAATTTTCCTGATATTACAGTTGGCAAGAAGCAAGGGGAGACTCAAACTCTAAATTAAAAACCCCATAATTATTGCAACATTTCACATAAATTTGCAACATTTTCCTCATTGACTAATTACCATAGTAATTGAGAAAATCCCCCATGTATTGCCATTCTTCATTTTAATATTTCTGTGATCATCTCTTCTCCACCACTTTTGTGACCCTTAGAGTTCAGTAACCACCTTAGATCATCCCACTTATCACCCATTAAGTTCTTCATTTCTAACCCATCCTGTGTAAAACTACTAAATTTATTTTCCTGGGGATCTATTTTCCTCCTGCCACTTCTTAGCTAAAGAATCTATTTTACAACCCATGAAGGTCAAATTAGAGATTCAGACTTTTGTCTTCCACTTGCTCCAAACTGCTTGTATAAAATGTTTATTTAATTAATTCACTTCTCTCATAACAATCATTTTACAGGTCCTTCACTCAATCTACTCTTTGCCGTTCCTTTCATACTTCCATAAATTCCTTTCTTCATTTCTTGGCCAATCCTACCCTATTCAAATTTCCTGACTGAAGTTCTTTTCTTCCAAAAAAGCCATCTTACCTGTACACAACTCACTAACTTCTCTCCTTCTCTGAGCTCCTGTAGCATTGGCAGTGTACACTATGATTTATCTATTGCCATAAATTTTGTCTTTCATCATTTGCACCTCCAAGTATTAGTATACTTTTGAGGATGGAGGCCCTCTGTGTTCTTTTTAGAGCTTGGCACATAGTGTACACTCATTTCACTGTGATTGACATAAGAAGAGTATTTACAAGTGGTAATCATTCTTTTATATTCCTATACCCTCTCTGAAAACTTTGACAATAGCTTGTTTATCTCACAGGGAGATGGGGCCACACAACTTTGAAATCATAAGAAAATAAAAGAAAACAACAAATACTATTTAATTCTTAGGTTCCATACCTAACAAATCTGTCATGCAAAATAAGAATCAGAATTGCATGCTGTCAGCTTTTGGAACTTGCCTAGAGTAACTTTGAAAATTTTATGCCTACTTTTGAGAGAAAGAGATGAGTTAAGCCTGAGTTTGTCACTAGGTTTCTTATCTACAGTCACAATTTCCTCTTATTTCCAAAGGACATGCTTACAAAGTCCTATATAAAAAAATAAAATCCCATCTATCTCTGAAATTGATATCTGATGAAATAGGCTGGAAAGTCTGTGAAAAGCCCAAAATGTTATGTTTTACTTTGAGTTCTTCATGGGCTAAAACTAACACTTGAACTCTCACCAAGGTAGTGACCACTGTGGAGATTTTTTTGCACTCTGAAGAAGATGGATGATGTGACAATATATAAAGTGCATGACTGGGAACTCAGAGCTCAGATATCCTGATGGATCTTGAGTAGCAAGTCAGGCAACTCAACTCACTGTAATATGAGAACAAAGGACAGTGCCTCTAAAGGGATTTAATTTCTCAGAAAGGGCATGCACTGTATGTAGGAGGCATTGGTTTACTTTTCAATATTTTAAAACACATTGGCATCATTAGTGCATGGCCATTAAAAGCTCTATAAAACTCTAATAGAAAAATAATTGACCAGTGGAGAATAATACTGAGGTCACATGAAAAGGACACAAAGTGATCAGATAATTCCCAGAGATTTGCTGTGCAGTTCCACTGGGGCATCTAATATGAGTGATTATCTACAATTAAAAATGAAGAGTGATACTTCTGCTTTGTTTGTACATTAAAATTAAGTCTACATTTTCAGTATGCCAAATACATAATCTAAATTACATGAGTATGTAGAAGTATAGCAATACGAAATACATCTTAAAACAAATAGAAAAAAAAATCTTACTGTTTTGGATTTTTTATCTTATTTAGTCCACTGACCAATTCTGTGGTTTAAGTGTTTGTATCTTCATTTTGAAGGTAAGTAAATTAATTAATCCTTAGAAAGATTAAATAACTTGCTCCATGTCAAAGTCACTAAGAGTCTGAGCTAGGACTCAGAGAGATCATTTACTTTCCTCATTCCCTATTTAAGGTTTTGAGAACTCCATGTATAAATAAATTCAGCTTATATTCTTTAAAGTTTGACACAGTCATAAAAACCTTGTTTTAATTTTTTTTAATGATTTTTTCCCTAAAAACTCAGAGCTGTTGTTCTGTAGGTTTTTGGATAATGCTGCATTTGTCAGGAATATCAATTCCAACTAAATAGCACACATACCCAAATTACAGAGCATGCCTTGGTGTGATAGAGCCAAATTCATCTTAGCTTCTAAACTTAGGAAGACACAGAGCACCTGGACCAAACCTAATCCTGAATGCAATATCAATCACCTACTGGCCTCACATAAGATTCTGATCAAATCAAGCAAGGGAAATTGTGGATACCTTGCCTTTCCAATGTTGCCCTAGACCTAGATTAGACTCAACCATTGACTTATTCAATACTTAAGTATTTGCAAACATACACTAAGGCATGATACATTCATAGCTGAACACTAGGGTTCTAAGTGATTTCTCCTGGATAAGTCAAATGACACAACTGGAAGCTGCTTATGTCAATTGAAACCTGTGAGTTTTAGGAGGCCCAAAATGTTTCATGAAAAAAAAATTCACACAGCCATTTAATTATGGTCACATTGAAAGAGCTATTTTTATATGGTCTTAAAAGTTAGCCATTATATTTTAAGTCTCTGACACCTTTGGCTCATCACTCTTTCTGATCCAAATTTAAGGAATGAGAAATATGAACGTCAAATTTTAGGTAAAGTTTAAGTGGAAACAGTATTGCCACTTGAAAATAGTCATCTTATTTTTTAACACAGTTACATGGCATATGTTCTCAAATTAAATCTTTTTTATAAAAAAGGAGAATGAAATTAGTCAAGATAATTTGACCTCTCTGGTGTCAATGAAGACTTCTTATTTACTTTAGTTTCCAAGGATCAAACATGGTACATCAAACACTGTAACAACAATCAGGAATCCAGCTATCAAACACAATAAAAACAAAACCCTCTCTTGAACCTAGCCATAAACACAAACTCACCACATGAAAAGAAAAGGGAACTCCATGGCTCCAACTGTAATCCTCTGGCTCTACTTGTCCAATGGGCCCTTCATTTTTTCTTCTGTTAGCATCATCCTGGTCTGTGGGGCCACTATATCTATTTTTTTTCAGTTGTCAGTAGACCTTTATTTTTATTTACATGCAGTGATGAGAATCAAACCTAGAGCCTCACACATGCTAGGCAAGTGCTCTGCCACTGAGCCACATCCCCAGCCCCTGCTGGTTAAATGGAGGCACTAAATTATCTCCTCTTATAGCAAAACTAAAATGAACCACTACATTTTTTTGTAGCAAAACTAAAAAGATGTTTGATATTTAAAGAGATGGTCATGGAAAACCTTATTATAAGAAAATAATAAATAAGAGACCCAGAGATAAATATATAGCTAAATACACAGTGCAACCTGATTGGGGAGCACATTCTGAGACTCTTACTGTTATTCCTCTTAACTTTTGTTCATAATTCAGATGCCAACTTTCTTCACCACAACAACCTAAGAAACTCAATCCTAGATTCCCTAAGAACCAAGAAAAATTACTTAAAGTTCTCTTTTACTACCCAGACCTTCTTGATCTGTTTTTGACTGCTGTTGGAAATATTGCTTCATTTCTAAAAAAAAAAAAAAAAACTCTAAGAACACACCACACACAGCAAGCACTCAATGTGGGGGCCAGCAAACACAAAGATATATTTTTGTTAAGCTAAAAATACTTGCAGGCTGTAACATAACTGAGGACAGTGCATTTAACTCCAAGTTCAATTTCTCAGGAACACTGGCCCCCAGCCTGCCATTTCATGTGTGTTTTCCATCTATTCTCCAATGCTCCCAAAAAGCTCTCTACTTCAGTTGACAGATTCTGACTTTGAGGGTTTTTCAACAAAATTTAAGACTCTTGCAGGGTTATTTATACAGGTGATTTAGCAGGAAATGCCAAAAAAAATTCTAGAAAGATTTTTCTGTCTCCTGTAACTGATAATTTTCATACTTTGTTTTGGCTTATAGTTTTCATAGATATAGATCTAAATGAGATTAGACTGAATCTTGTATTGAGTATTGAATTTTACTAAAGGCTATAAAATGAATAATGGCAGAGTATGTTAATGAACTCTTTTATTACATCCATTTTTTCATAATAAAAAATTATTTTTTAAATTAATTACTGCCCTTTGGCCTATGGCTTTATATTTTCATAAGAATTATCTTATAAGAATTACTATTTATGGGGCTGGGGCTTGGGCTCAGTGGCAAACTGCTTGCCTTGCACATGTGAGGAACTGACTTCAATCCTCAGCACTACATAAAAAAAATAATGATATCATGTCTATGTGCTAAGAACATATTTTAAAAAATTACTATTTAAAAATGTATTCATATACTTGAGGAATTTTTTATATTGAGAATGTCTGTCTATCTAACTAATTTATTCATAGTAAGGGCCAGCAGAGTATGTTGTAACAAAGCTTCCCATCAAAATTTATTCCATACTCTTAGTCCTTTTTGCAACATTTATATGTTTGCTATATTTAATTACAAATAGATTTTAAGGCTTAAGAATCTCTGAAAACTTCTGAGAAGGATTTGAGGAATCAAGGGGATGCAGTGTCTTGGGTGAAGAAGGGAAGTTTCTTCAAGAAGGAGACTCAGTGGAGAAGGGTAGAGAATTGTTAAGTAACTCTGCCAAGGTCAATGTCAACTCCAGTTACTGGCAATGTGTTTTATAATACTCACTGACTGCTCAAGTTAAAGTTGCCCATGATGGTTAAATGGATGCACTAAATTATCTCCTCTCCTTGTTCATTTGGTAGAGATAACAAGAGAGAAGGCTGTTTGTGCACTCTGGTACATTCTCCTTTCATCTCTCTCAAGCCTTTTATTTTCTCTTTCTGTCTTATGTTTGAAAACCAAAAGCCTATCAACATTTTGTTTGTGAGCAGTTGCAAAAATCTTCAAACCCCACCTTTCTGCATCTACGTCATTCACTTCTCTTTCTCCAGATAGAAAAGTTCCTTCCTGGCCTGTATCCTTGGGGATGTTCACCTGTCCTTTAAGCCCAGTATGACCCTTTATTTCTTGTTCTGCCTGACTATAACAAGCAGCTTGACAGCACATGTGGATATTTACAGGCTCCTGAAGGTCCACTGTCTGACCCTATGAAGTTCTAGAGGACTTGACAGGCCTTGCCTGGCAACTTCTCTTTTCTGAGTTTACTTCCCTGAGGTGAGACCCAGTAGGAAGGCTTTCCTATGTAGTCATGTTGGGTGGATAGGCTGTGAAACACATATTTCTTTAGCCAGCCTTGGATATCCAAAGTGTCATCTAGGATGTTGGTGTTTTTAGTGGGTCTAGGAATAAAGAGTCCAAGTGCAGAAAAAGGCAGTAAGACAAGCCAGTTATGGAGAAGAGCACAGAATGGAGATTGCCTGTCATTCTCTCTTTTGGTAATTTCTAAGGAATAGGTCTATTTTAAGCAACTCAGTATCTGGCTGGGTTATATTTCAGGAAAAACTGACAGATAACCCTCAACTTGCTTTGGGAACTGCTGCATTCTGAATTACCAGCTTAATTGGAAGCTCTTCTTTGTTGGTTTTCATCGGTTTTCTGGTCTCTCCTTTTTGTCAGGTCTTCAGGTCCTTTTTTTTCAAAGAGTGTAGGCTCATGAAGTGAGAGAGCTCTGCCATGCACACTCAATCCCTTTCATTGTTGCTCTTTTGTGTCTCCTCTTTATGGATTACTGCTCCCCAATTTTCAGTGGTGGTCTAGTGTAGACAATCCATTAATCACCATCCCCATGGTACTAGGACGCTGAAGCTCACACTTTGTTTCCAGGTTAATTCTTTCTAGGGAGGATCATCATGTCATGGTCTTAAACTAAATACTTCTCCCAAAGGATGGCACTTTTTTGTGTGTTATTTTAAGGAAGGAAGGGCATTTTCTCTCTCTGAAAATGTCACAAAGGCCACCAGATGAAACAACTATGGTTCCAATTCCTATGGGTTTACATTCAAGGGCCTGATTGTCATATAGGAACTTTTATTTTTTTTCTGTGAATGCTGTGGCTCCCAAGAGCAATAATATGCATCCATTTATAACCCTATCCCCTTGAATTCTCTTTTCCACCACTTATCAAACATTGCTTGTTCTATGTGTATCACAAAAGGATTGACACCTTCTGAAAATAAATACAAATTGAAAAAATACAAATACTCTGTATAAATAGATCACAGGAAGATTGATATTTCATGCAAGTAATACCAAAGGAAACACTTGCAGAGGGAAATTTTCCATCAAAATGTATAGAAAATAGAATGATCAGTAAGACTTTGTTGTTATTGACCTGGGAACACTTGGCTGAAGAAAATGCTCCTCTGACAAATCTAAAAAATGAGCCAAACACCACAAAGAAGAAGATTGATAAAATAAGCCATTTGAGTCCTGTTCACATGTCTGAGGCACTCAGAGGTGAGTAGAGGGCAGGAGTGTGCTGGCAGCCTGCCCTCCCCCATGTCTTCCTGCATACTTAGATTTTCTGAATTTCTCTTTCTTTGAACAACAAAGGAATCTGCCCTACTTAATAAAGTAGCTGTTTTGCTACCATCTTTAGGAACAGTGAATATTCAGCCCTGGGGAGAATGCAAAGAAGTGACCATCTTTTTACACTTTGAGCTCTTTGTGTCCATTCAGGGTACAAATGTTTGTCTCCTGGTAAGCAAAGTACTTCTCTTCTTGCACTTTTCTTATAAAACCTATTCTAACCTTTGGGCTTGGTTTGGCCTTGAACTTTGTGAAGACACTGAGATGTGTACAGAATTTTTCTCCTTGCATTTTATAATGGACTCAATATAATTGGCAGGATATTTTTACCCAGAAAGAACATCCATTCTAGTAAATTACCATACTTTTATCTCCTTTGCAGTCATTAGTGATTGAGTCCTATATGGATTTGCAGTTCTGTGGCAGAGGGAATGTTAGTCTTAAAGTCTTCGATGAATGAGGGTTACTGCTGCTTTTGCTTCTAAATAATAGGTGCAACTTAGATATACAAAAAATGACTGGTTCTTAAGTGACACTGAATAAGGGAAAAAACATTGAAAAATATCAATCCTTGATGGTTTCCTAGAGGCAGTAGTTCTGTAAAAGACAATTTATGCTATCGCTTAAATAAAGAACCCACCACAACATTCAGGAGAACATTCCAACAGCACTAGGTAAAAAATTAATAGAAACAAACAAGCTTTTTCAATATTAGTCTTAAAAATTGATTCTCATATGTTTTTAATCATTAGTTATATTAGAATAGAAATGAATGAGCTTTAAATAGGAATATGTAAATTGCAAATTAAAATTCAAGAAATATCTGAAATTGACAATGTCTCTTTTTTGATTAAAAACCTGCTTGATGTTTTCTAAAAGAGAAAGAATAATGAAATATTGATTTATTTGGGGTGTAACCAGCATTGGATGTGGGATACACTTTTGCAAAGAGAGACAATATAATGTGATAATTCAGAACAAGTAAAAGTATAATTCCATCAAACTATCTTGTCATTTGAACTAACAAATCCATTCAAAATCCTTAACATAGGAGAAAAATAGGCATTTTATAATTATGTAAAATCACTATTCCAGATAATAATACCCTGTATAAATCATAAAAATATTGATGCAGTCTACCAGACATAGCTTAAATATGGAGAGGCATCAATGGATAACTGATACAGGATGAAATGTATATTTAAATGAAGCACCCAACTATATACCTAGACTAGATTCCCCCATAGTACATATTCTTCATCTCATTTTTAAATTTTCCTGTGAAATGTTCCAGTGACAATTCATTGCATTCAGGATAAAACTCAAAAGATTTATCTTGTCCTTCAAAGGTTTTCCCAGTATATTCCTTGACATGAACTGAATCTTCCATTATCACCAGGGGACACCAGTGCTGAGTTAGATAATCTGGCATCACAGGCTCTGACCTGGAGCACCCAGGCCTTGGATAATTTTGTTTTCTGGGCCAGTTTCATCCTTTTTCTTCTATGTCTGCCTCTCAAAATTGACTCTTCATTTGTGACCAAATTAAAAATCTATCTTCTTGAATTGGCTTTGCAAAACTGCAGAGGCAAAAAGAGCTTTCCCCTTTCTTCTCTCCCCAGAGAAGATTGCTATTAACTGTTCAACAAATATATCTAGTCAAACCCCAAGTGCTTTGGATTTTACCTCTTAAGGCACAGGATCGTTGTTGGCTCCTAGTAAATGTCCACAAACTATTTGTTGAATGACTGGTTTAATATTTTTGAAATTGTTTTCTCTTCCACCAAACTGACACTGATAACAGGTCCCATCTCCTGACCTAAACACAAATCAGAACCCTAACAGGACATAAATCCTGAAGTCTTTCCTCCCCTACACTGTTGTCATAATATTCTCTCTGAAACAGAAATCTGGACATGCCATGCTTATTTTAAAAATTACTATCATCCTTCCCTTACTCAAAGGCTGAATTCCATAGGCTTCATGTGACTTCTAAGATCCCATGATTTTCTCTTCCTTCTCCAGCCAATTATCTGCAGCTTACAATTATGAACTTCTCATCAACATCAGGGAGTTGCCTCTTACACAAGTGCTCCAAAGGCCTACATCATTCAAAAGGTTCATTATTTAATAAAATTTCTTCCATGTGAATAAATCTAAACTGTATAGATGTCATGGCATTCTGGAACAGTGGATTCCCCTTGGAGGAACACATTTCACTCTACATGCCTCTGCCCAGAAGCTTTGTTATTAGATCATACCAGACATTTTCTTAAATCTACAGAACATGTGATAGTGGATTGGTGAACTTCTTCTTGTTATTTTATTGCATTCATATCCTGTTTCAAAGTTTCAGATTTGGAAACATTACCCTGGGCATTAGCCTGAGTCCCAGTAGCAATATTTAATGTGGATTTAAGTTATGTTTTTATAGTATACAGGGAAATGATTTGTAGAGTTGTGGTTATGGTTCATATGCCCCACTAAAATTCATGTTGAAATTTAATCCCCATTGTGAGTTATTAAAAGGCTAGAAATTTAATCCTGGTATGGGATTTGGGAGGTAATTAAGGTTAAATGAGGTAATAGGAGTAGAACTTAACAAATGGGACTCTGCTTTTAACAAAAAAGAGGCAGAGAAACTTTAACTGGTACATTCTGCCTCACCCTGTGATGCCCTACACCACTTTGAGAATCTACAAACAGGCTCCAAAAAAAGTAGAACTTTTTCACTTGCAGCACTTCATCCTTGGATTCCCAGAAACATGAGCTGAAAAAAAAAACTTTACTCTTTATAAATTACATTTTCTATGGTATTCAGTAATAGCAACAGAAAATGGACTAAGACAATTATGCACACTAAAATTATAGAATGGAAGTCACCAAATGCATTCACAGAAGTTTGAAGGTAAATTTTGACAAAGGAAGGGAGAAATTTGTCTGAATTAGCTAAAGTGGTCACATGAAATCATAGAAACTGTTAACAAGGTTAAAGTTAATAATCTTTTACATTTAGGAAATTTTTTACTTTTCAAATTTTGTACATAAAGTAATAATTTATTAATACCTCTTAAACTTTGTTATTTTAAATTTACATATCTGGATTTATATAGAATGAAATGGCATTGTACCTATATTTTCCTTGTATGTCTTGCCATGATGTTGTTCCCTACTGCCTGGAGTTCATCTCAAACATCCCACTATGCCACATCTCATCCACATTTTTTCATTTGATTCCTCTGTCACTCCAGCAAGTTTTCTCCTCCAGGCTGAGTCCATTATTTGTTCTTGAATTCTGTCTCCCTATGTATAACTTTGCCATTAGCTTTACATCCTACAATGAAGATTATCCATTCATTCTTGCTATCTCCATAATGAGTACAGTGTGTGGCACAAATAACATTTTTCCATAATGGAAGTCCTATGATACTGGTGTTTAGTCAGATTTTCATAACTGTGAAAAAATCCTGAAATAGGTTCGCTTGCTGGCTCGGAGGCGCTCTGACGTGTGGGGGGCATGGAGCCCTCTGGCCGGTAAGGCGCAGAGCGGCGGGATGCGCTGCGGCAATGGCGAGGTCCCAGGCTGGGCGGGCAGGCGTGGTGATGAGCATGGGTAGCCACGGCCAATACAAGATAGAGGCAGCGGGCTGGAAGGAGAAGTGCTCTTTCAGCAAGTGGCTGTTCCAGAGCCGCCACGCAGGCCGCGGGGGCACGGAGGTCCGGGCCGGTCGCCTTCTTCAGCGCCTTCCATGGGCACCTTCTTGAGCCGCATCCCCAAGAAGCTGTCCAGGCTCTTGCACCTTAGCTCTGAGGGAGCGGCCCAAACCGTGGCGGTCTCTGCAGCTGCTTCCGGACGGCTCCTCCTGCCTCGCCCGCACCGCCCACCTGAGCCGCCAAGCTGGTGCTTGAGTGGCAGGGCTCCCAAACCACCACGGCAACACGTGCTTCATGAATGCCATGATGCAGTATCTCAGCAACACCGAGCTCTTCGCCCAGTACCTGGCGCAGGGCCAGTACCTGGCAGGGCGGCTGGAGCCCTCGCCTGACCCCAGCAGCCCTCGGGATGCAGCGCAAAGGGGCCAGGTCGAGAGGAACGACTGGCCCCAGATGATGCCTGGCATTGCCCACATTGCAAGCAGCTGCAGCAGGGGAGCATCACACTGAGCCTGTGGACTCTGCCTGTTGTGCTCATCATTACACCTCAAGAGGTTTCAACAGGAAGGAGACAGGCGTGTGAAACTTCAGCACATAGTCAAGTTCCTCTTGACTGGCCTCATTGATAAACCCCATCCCTCTGCAGACCTTATTCTCTCTGGTTTCAAGTAACCATAATTCTCTTCGACTTCCATGAGAGCTATTGTTTCAGATTCCACTTGTGACTGAGAATGGGCAGCAACTATCTATGCATGACTTATTCCACTTAATATAATGATCTCCAGTTTCATCCATGTTGCTGCAAATAACAGGATTTTATTATTTTTTATGGCTGAATAATATTACATGAGGTATATGTACCACATTTTCTTTATGCCTCAATCAGTTGATGGACACTTAACTTGTTTACATTTCTTGCAATTAGAATTGTGGATAGTGCTCCTATGAACATGAGACTGAAGATGTAGCTTTGACAAACTGATTTTATTTCCTTTGGTTTTATACCCAGTAGTGGGGTAGTGGGATCACATAGTATATCTATGATTATATTCTAAGGACCCTTCATGTTGTTTTATATAATGCCTATACTTACTGACATTCCTAGCAATAGTATGCAAGGATTTCTTTTTCTCCAAATCCTCTCCAGAACACATTATATTTTCTCCTTTTGATAAGAGCCTTTTTTTTAATGAGGTGAGGTTGATAATCCATTATGGTTTTGATCTGCATTTCCCAGTTTTTTAGTGATGCTGAGTTTTTTTGGTTGTTTTTTGTTTATTTGTTTGTTTTAACCCCTTACTAGAAGAAGAGTTAAAACTGTTTATCCCATTCTGATTGTTGTCTCTTCATTCTGGTGAGTGTTCCCTGTGCTGAGCAGAAGAGTTTTAGCTTGATGTAATCTTATTTGTTTGCAGAAGTTTTGTAGTTTGATGTAATTTTATTTGTTTGTTTCCTGTACTTTTTTTTTCTTGTTCAAAAACTCTTGCTCTCTATTATTGCTCTGAATAGTTTCATTGTGTAAGGCTTATATTTAAATTTTTAATATGCTTTTAGGTGATTTTTGTAAGTGATGAGTTATAGGGTTTTAGTTTCATTCATCTGCATGTGGATAGCCAACATTCTCAGACCCATTTTTGGAAAACACCATACTCTCACCAAGGTGTGTCCCTTGCACTTTTGCTAAACTTCAGTTGATTGTAAATGTGTGGCTTTACATTTGGACTCTCTGTTTAGTTTCATTGTCCTATGTGTCTGTGTTTATATGCAAGTACATTGTGCTTCTGATGACTACAGTTCTGTGGTATGTTTTGAAGTCAGGTAGTGCAAGGCCTCCTGCTTTGTTCTTTTTGCTCAAGATGGCTTTAGCTATTCAAAATTTTGTCGTTTCATGCAAATATTAGGATTTTTTTCTCTAGTTTTGTGAAAAGCATCATTGATATTTTGATAGGAATTTAATTAAATTTGTAGATCATTCGGAGAAGCATTAGCATTTTAAAAATATTGATGCTTCTACTCTATAAACACAGAATATTTTTACAATATTATGTTATATGACAATTTGACTTCCATTTTTCCAATTTTGAGGTCCTTTCTTTCTTTCTCTTGTCTCATTGCCGTGGGTAGAACTTCCAATACTCTGATGGATAAAAACAGTGAACTCAGGCATACTCCTCTTGTTCCCAACTTAGTGAGAAAGTTTTCAGTTGTCCCCAGTCGGTATGTTATATATTGTCTTATTATAAATTGCTTTTATCATGTTGAGCTATGTTCTTTTAAAATATTTATTTATTTATTTATTTACATTACAATTCTTTTATTATTATTATCAGTTGTTCAAAACATTACAAAGCTCTTGACATATCATATTTCATACATTGGATTCAAGTAGGTTCTTCCTATATGTAATATGGTGGAACTTTTACCAGGAAGGAATGTTAAATTTTATCAAAGGCCTTTTATTCTTCTGTTGAGATTACCTAATGGGTTTTGTCCTTCATTCTTTTGATATAGTATACAATAATTACATATTTCCAAATCTTTAACCATCCTTGCATCGCTGAGATAGATCCCACTTGGTTGGAGTATGCTGATGGGTTCATTTGTTTGTGTTTGGTTGAGAATCATTGCACCTATGCTCATCCAGAATATTGTCCATGGTGTGTGTGTGTGTGTGTGTGTGTGTGTGTGTGTGTGTGTGTTGTGCCCTTGTTTAATTTTGGTATCAGAGTATGCTTGTCTCAGAATGTTTTTGGAAGTGTTCTCACCTCTTCATTTTCCAGAATAATTCAAGAATTATTTGTATTTATTCTTCTTAAATGTTTGGTAGAATCAGCAGTAAAGTCATCCTATCCTGGGCTTTTCGAATATGAGCTACTTTTATTACTGATTTAGTATTATTGTTCTCCTCAAGTTTATATTTCTTCATGATTATATTATAGTAACAATTTAAGTCCAGGAACTTATCTTAGGTTATTAAATTTGTTAACAATAATCTCTAATGGCCTTTTGTATTTTTTGTTTTTTAGGGTCTAATCCATTTCTTTTCATCTCTTTTTATTTGTTGGTATCATCTCTTTTTCTCAGTTAATCTGGATAAATTTGTCAATTTTCACTATCTTATTGAAGAACCAGATTCACAGATTCATTTCATTGATCTTTTATATTTTTTAATATTTTTAAGTTATTTATTTATTGATTGATTGATGGTGTCATTTATGTTCATGTTGTTGTTCTGTGTGTGTGTGTGTGTGTGTGTGTGTGTGTGTGTGTGTGTTGAGGATCAAACCCATGGCTTCAAATACACTAGAAAAAGTGTTCTGCTACTGAGCTGCATCCCCAGCCCTGTGTGTAAACCTTTATTATTTCTTAGATTCTACTAATTTTGGCTTTGGTCTTTCTGTTTTTCTATCTTGAGATGTAGTGATATACTATACACTTGGAATCTTTCTTTTTTCTTGATTTAGGTGTTGGTTGCTATGAACTTCCTCCTTGGTACAGGTTTTGTTGCATCCTATAGGTATGTGCGTTCTCCATTGATTTTTAAAATTTTTCTTCTCAATTTCTTCCTTGATTCATTGGTTATTCAAGAGTAAGTTGTTTAATTTCATGCATTGTATATTTTCCATAGTTTTTCTCGTTATTGATTTCAATTTTTATTATATTTTTATCAGAAAAGATATCAATATGATTTCAGATTTAAAATCAAACTATGTTTGTGCCTAACTTTCCAGATAAACTCTAAGGATGCTGCTTATTTGCTCTGGGCCCATGGCCACCTATATGGTACAGATATTCATTCAGTGCAGGAATCCTCAAGGCTGTGGGCCACCATCAACTATACCCTTTCATTGTATAAATGCCATATCATCATGTCTGTCTTCCACTGTGTGGTCCTCCTTTCATCTGGCACTGATCTTCCATGTTGTTCCATTATTATTTGATGCTGAACGTACTGCAGTTGAGGATGCCCACATTTCTGCCATCAGCACTAATGATTAAGAATATGGCCTACATGCGCTTGCATCTGTCAATAGAACACCTTATATATTTAATCTAACGAACCCTAATTTACTCTTCTGAAATAAACAAAAAAAATCTTGTAAGTAACTTAACGGTTTTGTTGAACTGACACATGTTTATACTGTAAACCAGGATTCCTATATTGTGGTGATTTATTGCATCACAGATATCTTCCCTCACATAGCATCTGTGATTTAAAATGATTAGTTTTTTTCTTTGTAGAATTATCTAAATATGCAGGATCTGAATAAAAATATTTAAAGCATTATGTGACATTGGGGTAATTGATAATTGGATGCTTACACCTTGGTCGGAATATTAAATGTTAGAGGTACTGTGGGTCTACTAAATATAAATAAAAGAGCTGACTTCGGCTAACGACTCACTATTTTATGACTGTACTTGGAGAAAAGCGCCCAGTCCATAATATAAAATCAGCCAACAAAGCATTTTCGCTATGATTATTCCAAACCCCAAAGCTATAGGCCAATGCATTTTTAAAAAGTTTCCTTGTTATTTATTTATTTTTAAACTTCTTTGGAAAGCGTCAGAGTCCATGGAAAGCAAGATACTTGTAACACATTCTAATGAATCATCTAAACAGCTTTAAAAAAAATCAAGGCTACATGCCAGTGTTTAAATACTTTTAAAACACACCTTCCCTTTATAGGGAAGATAGGAGGGAAGGAAAATAAAACAGGGAGAAGTATGGGAGGGAGAGAGAAAATTTCCTGATATATTTTTTTTCTAGCATAGAAGCAATTATTTGAATACAATAAAATATTTAGGAAAAAAAATTGGAAAAAGCACCTATTATTTCACATGCAACTGATCATTCTGTTATTTGCATTGATTTAATATTTTTGTACCTTGTGAACTTAAGAGTTTAGGCTTAAAAGTGAACAGTTTTACAAAAGTCTAAGTACACAAATGTTTATTTTAAAATAATTTATATGGGCTGGGGATGTGGTTAAGTGCTAACGCGCTTGCCTGGCATGTGTGCGGCCCGGGTTCAATTCTCAGCACCACATACAAACAAAGATGTTGTGTCTGCCGAAAACTGAAAAATAAATATTGAAATTCTCTCTCTCTTTCTCCCTCTCTCTCTCTCTCTCTCTCTCTCTCTCTCTCTCTCTAAAGAATAAATAAAATAATTGATATGTGATGATATAGAATAAGATCAGTGAGTCTGTTTGGCCCCACATTCACCAACATTAATCATTGCTTTCCTCCACCTTTGTGGCCACATTCTCCAGAAAGTGACATATTTATTTTACAATTTCCCTATGTTCACAGTCCATAAGACTTTTTTCTCATAAAATGATCTTTGCATTCCTTGATACCCTTTACCTTCTCTGTCTTCACCTTAGATTCCACCCATCCTTTCCTAAATTTACATATTCTCTCTTTATTAAAAAAATATATTTTCCCCATGGATTTCCAAACTTTGTCTTACCTTTATACTACAGTGGTGTTAAAAGTGAAACATCAGTGGAAGAACAAATTTATAAGAAGCTCAACTGTTTTTATATTTTCCTGTGTAGGGTTTAGCTCTTGCTGAGTTGCACACCATCTGTAACTTCGGTTTGAATGTCTATGAGCACATTCTCTGCAGTTGAGAATGAGCCTCTTAATTAATCAAGGGCTCACTTGCTTTGGTGTAGCTGCACAACTTTTCCAGAGCCCTAAGTCCAGCTGGGTTTTGCCCCTTGCCAGGTTTGCGTTGAGAAATGAATCACAGGTGCTTATTCTTTCAAATTCTACCTGTAAAGCACCATTATTCATTCTAAAAACTAAGCTAAACTATTTTTCTTTCTTCCAAACAAATCTACATAGGACAGTTTTTCCAAATATTTGGAAGAGTTATTCTCCCAAATAGTTACAACAATTTCATGGTTATTTTCCAGCCTTCTATTTGTCTACTAACCTCTTTTTATGCAATTCCAAAAGTTGTTATAGCAGCAACAATGTACTTCCAACTACTGGTTTCTGTGGTAGATTTCTCTATGTAACATACCATCTCAAAAATTCTGTGTCTCTCAGAATCATTTATCTCTCATGCAAGTTTGGGTTGACTTAGGTCAGATGGTCTAAGATGAGTTCAATTTGGAGTCTCTGAGACAAGTTATAGATATACTCAGGAGTGGCTCTTCTTTTAGTGTGAGCTCAGACCCATTCCAAGTTTGTTAAATCGGGACCTCACACTGGTCAATAGGATCTTATGGAAAAGACAGAACTATTCAAAGGCAAGAGGAATTAGACACATATTCTTATCTTCATGGTAAACTACAGATTAGCACTGGAAAGTTTGGATGACTTTTGCCAAGTGATCCACATTTAAGAAGCTGAAACCTCACTAGGGTAGGGTAAACTATTACTCACT
Organism: Ictidomys tridecemlineatus; assembly: GCF_052094955.1. NCBI lineage: Eukaryota > Metazoa > Chordata > Mammalia > Rodentia > Sciuridae > Ictidomys > Ictidomys tridecemlineatus. The sequence continues at coordinate 33,987,560 of NC_135492.1, read as the reverse complement.
ATTTGGAAGTAGACATGGGGGGAAGGGAGGACTATAATTTATTATGGTGGAAGGAAAGACTGCTAATGATTACTGGGGAAAGGCAGAACTCTTGGAGGCCGATAGACATATTCTGCAATTGGAACAGAATTTTTGTTATTTTTGCAGTGCTACACCCAACTGTCAGCTTTGAGACTATGTTTGGTTTTTAGAAATTTATTGCTGAGATTGGAAATATGAATTCAAGCATCCAGTACAATTTTTAAGTTAAGGACATTATATAGAAAAAAATCAACATACTTAATATTTATTTGGTTATATTATGACTCAAGCCCAGTGCCAAATATTTTCTGTATATTATACCATTTACTAAAAAGCCTGTGCAATAGATTCTACCTCTGCCTCCCTTAGGTTTTTAAGAAGGGTATTGATTTCTGCCATTCTTTCTTGGTAGTTATACTACATTTCATTTTCTATTTGGACTGCAAGGTGAAAATATAGAGGATTCCATTTGGTCCGAGTTTTTTTTTTTTTTTTTAATTTACAAATGTTGTGGTCTACAAGACAGATTTTGTTGAAGTCAAAAGTTTAAAAAAAATAGTAAAATGACTCTTTGAAGAGATTAAAGCTATTAATTTTTTTTCTTTAATGAAAACAGGTCTATTAAATTTTTAAATAGTCATAATTTTTATTTTTTTTCTTTTTAGATGGACACAGTACTTTTATTTTTGTTTATTTGTATGTGGTGCTAAGGATCGAACCCAGGGCGTCGCATGTGCTAGGCAAGTGCTCTACCACTGAGCCACAACCCCAGCCTAAAAAGTCATTATTTTAATAGCATTTAAACATGTTTATTTTATAGACTGATAAATATAATAAAATCAATTCAACAGGTAATATGAATATGTACAATTTATTTAGTTTTAATTTGCCTAACACCATGTGCATTTCAAACGGTTTCTAATTTGGGAAGTATATACTGCTTGTAGATCTCACGCCTCTTCCTCAGTAGGCTCTCATAACCCTTTTATTATAAGATATAAAATTGAAAAATAAGGTGAACCTTCAGAAAATACTTTGTTTGTAAAGTCTCTACAATTCAGGCTCTAACTTTAATTCCTTATAGATCTTCCTACATTTAGTGAGTTTTTCAAGGGCAACCCCTGTGAGAGAGACCCAAAGTTTAATTTATCTTCTTTAAAAATGATAAAGTACCTTCCACAAATCAAAGACGCTCTTTGCCTTCTAAGTAACCACTCACAACTCTATATGTTTCATCAATTTATCAGAAAAATATACCTCTCAACTTACATGTGATGAGCAATCAAATAATCCATCATTTTTTATTTGCTGCATCTGTATAAAATGGAGTTAATGAATAGAATATTAATTACAAAAATGTTTTTAATATTTATTTAGTCTCATAGTCTTCAGGTGCTATGCCAAATATTTTATATTCACTATGCCATTTACTATAAAGTTGATAAGGCATATCTATATGTCTTTCTATGTATATAGGGAAACAGAGATATATTATACCTGTGTTTTGCTTCCAAAAATGCTGAGGTTTTTTTCTCGGTGGTAGGGTTGGGAGTTACCAGGTATTGAACTCAGGAGCAAATGAGGAAGACTTGCCATATTACCAGACATAAGAAAGACAGAGCTTTGAATCAGACCAGGGATGTAGGTGCGTAGTTGACACTCAGAAAAACAACACTCAATTCAATTTCCACCACAGTGTAGTTTTCTATGTGCAAAACAACCAGATATTTGACCAGACCTTTTTCCTGGTGATTAAATCACAGCTAATTTCTCTGTATGTCGTCTTTGGTTTGACTGAACATCATACCTAGTTTCCAGTATCTTTTAGCCCTACAAATTAATAATGACCAAATTTAGGAATAAAAAGCACCAGCTCTAAGCAATTAACATCATTGTTCATGAAATCATATAAAGTTGTAACTTTGAAAAGTTTTTGACAATAAAGCATATCCTGTAAAGAAAGTTGCAAAATATTGACCTTGCCATTGACACAATAAGGAGATCTTCTGTGAAGTATATAATATCAATGATCTGGAACTATAGTCTATTACTAGGCTAATTAAAAACAAATGCAGCATCCCAAATTTTATTTTCAGTTTTCCTTTTTATTTTCACTTGCATAGACTGTTTAAAGATACATGTTTGCTAATACATAATTTATGAACCAGATAGAATTTTTCACACTGGACAAAATATTAAATTTCAGTTAGAATTTTCAGATAGTTCACAAAATTTCATAAGTGAATAATCAATATAAAATTGATTAACAGTTTATTTACTTATTTTTTTACACATTGAGTTTATTATTTGCTTTTCAGGCTGAGACAAGTTGTATAAATAGACTCAGAATTATTGAATTTTAGTCAACAATACTTTCACGTTACTGTAGAGCAGTCTATAGTGATTGATATAATTCATGCAATGAATGATAAAAATTGACTAAATTTGATGGAATTGTCCCTTTGACCTTCAAAACAATCATTCTTAAAAACACAATGAATGGTGAAGTCTCCTACTGTTTGCTAGCAATCTAATGTTATTAATGCAGTTATTCATAATACAGATATCCATTTGTGTATCTGAAAGATTGAAAACAATCCTTCTTACCAAATAATAAAGAATATAGGAAGAAATTTATAGCCTGAGTATTAATATATCATATGATGACATGGGCAAAGTGAACTTCTGAAGTTTTATTTTTGTCTGTATTTTATTTTACTTAAAATAAATTTGAATGATTTAAGAATTATTGTTATCAGATAATTAAAATTATGATATAATGATAATGATAAATTAGCCAAGGGCTTATAATGATATTTGGAAATCTCTAGTTTGAAAGTTAAAAACCATAGAGTCTAACTTCTGCATCTAAATTTTATTGTTGTCATTGTTATTATTGATTTATCCCTTTGATAAAAAAATAGATCTCTAGTCTTCACAAACGAAAAAGGTCATGGCCTCTATACATCAGGAAGTTCAAAGCTTTGGGTTTTTTTGCAGTTTTGTCCAACATGAATGCACTTAGACATATCCTTTTGTATTACTAAATTATCAGGTGTTGCAACATCTAGAAATGAGCATTTGCATAGCTGTTACTTGGTATAATATCAATATGCATACTTTTTTTTCATAAACATCTAATTGGCCAACTCACTAAGTGAATTTCCTCTTAGTATTTTGTTCCTTCTCTCAGGCTGTGTGCCTGTACCTGTCATGTGTCCAACTCAGTGCTCTGCCCTCCCACTTCCAAAGAGGTAACTTGGTGATTACAGTATGTTGTGATGGTCTAGTTTCTGCTCATTGATTTTTGAAGAAGATTACACAGAGTGCTGGGAGATTGGTGTCTTGAAGTCCAAGTATAAATGGCAGAGAAACAGGGAAAAGCATGTAAATGAAGAGGCAGGGCCCAGGAGGTGCATCCCAGGCAGGCTGGTGGAAAACTAGCTCCTGTGGTTTGTCTTGAGGACAGAATGAATGGTGCACCAAGATATAAAATGCAGAAGTGTGTGTTAGAGGGTCGGTAAGGGTCTCCTTTTCGCAGTATGAAGCCACCTGTTGACTTGCTCCCTCCAAAAACAGATAAAATTTAAAACAATACAAGAGTCATCGAGCCTGAAAATTTGTGTCATTGTCACTGATGAGATACATGAGATCAAGTCACTTTTGAGAAAAGTAAATGGGGCATCGATAGAAGAAAAGGTGTTTGCTGAGAAGCCAAGGACATAGTTCTGTGCTATACCTGGTACAAAAGCATGTAGTGTGAGAAGATCATAAAATTGGTCCCAACCCCCTTACCCCATGGTCACATGAGGAAAGGAAATACAATATGCTTATTATTAGAGATGTGTCCACAAATCTGCTATAAAAGATGGAGAAGGAGGAGGAGGGGAGGAGGAGGAGGGGAAGAAGAGGAAGAAGAAGGAGGAGGTGGAGGAGGAAGAGGAGAAGGAGGAGGAAGCACTTGTTAAAGGGGAGGTTACTTATTGACTCCATACATATTTGTTACATGGTTTTTGAAAATAAAAAAAAATGTTTTATGAAGATATCACTAGAGTAATGAAACAGGGACCCTTGCAGAAATAACTGATCTGAGACTGAGAATGTAAAACAAGATGAGCCTGTAGCATCTTCTAGTAAGAAAGTGCTAAAAAAAAAAAGGTATAACATGAGCCAACGGAAAGTGTTCTCAAAGGTAGGAGTGGGAAGATTTGACCCCAGACAGTGAAGTATTATTGGATCATAATAAAGATATTAAATTAATACCCATGAGTCCATACTTATAAATGATTGAACAAATCAATGATGGATAATGAACCCATCCCTTATGCAGAACTCCAACAGTTCACATAGGAATTGCCTCCAGTACAAGTATGCAGCTTCTGATGGGTCCCCATGAGTTGAGCAAGGTGCCCTCCTCCAAGAAAACGAAGCCGTGACTCCGCCATCACTCAGGCAAGGAAGGAAGCCACATCAACAGGTGTCAGGGACTTGACCAGGGGCACTGCAGCCACAGGCCAGGGAAGCGCAGCGGGATGCCTTCTGTCTTCCTCCCTTCAGTCAGGATCCCAGTACAATGGGGCAAACAACAGACAAACCACAGTGACCCCTACCCCATACTGTCAAAGTCCCTGTGAGCAAGAAAATTTAGAGAAATGCAATTGTCAAGGGGAGCTGACAGAGACAGTTAAAAGCCACATGGAACAGAAAAAGGACGTTTTCCTTTCGTATCTTTCTGTTTTCAAAAATGCAACAATGAATATAAAAGGGAAAAAATCTTGTCTTAATACGTGTACATTAATTTAGTATATGAGGGAGTAACTGCAGTAGTGTTCCATTGAATTTATAGGAAACCAGCCATATTGTAGTAAAAAGAGTAACACAGAGAAGATCAATGAAATTGTCCATATTATAGTCAGGCTGCTTGGGGGAGAAAATCAGACATTGTTCAGGGAAAAGAGAGCAAATCCCCGAGTTTCTGTTTAGGTCACTCTTCCTTCTGCATTTAGACCCTCCTTAATTATCTGAATATATGCCTGATTTTAAATAATTTAGATTGAAAAACTACCTACAGTGTTTGTTATTTTATGTTAAGTAGCTAATAGAATATTTGCCATATCCACTCTATGATTATTTAATGAATCAAACCAGAACAGTACAAGAGTATCTTATAGATATTTCTATGACAAACTGATTTTATTTCCTTTGGAAATAGACCCATGAATGCAACTGTTGAATCATACAGAAATTCCATTTTTTTAATTTTTAAAGGAGGCTTCATTCTGTTTTCAATAGTGCAAAAGTGTACTGATTCACATCCCCAAAAACAATGCATAAGAATTCCCTTTACTCCACATTCTCACCAATACTTGTTATCTTTTGATTTTTTTTTATATTGGCCATTTTAATGGGTATGACATGATAATCTCACCATGAACTTGATTTGCTTTTTTTTTCTGGTGATAGGAATATTGAGCATCTTTATAAATACCCATTGATCATTTATTGAAGCTTTTTCTTACATCATTCACAAAAATCAGCTCAAAATGGATTAAAAATTAAAATTTAAGACTTGAAACCATAAAAGCCCATGAATTGGTCTTGACATTGCTTTCCTATGACACCAGACGCCCAGGCCACCAAAACAGAAATAATCAAGTAGAGCTGTGTCCATATGAAAAGTTTTGCACAACAAATGAAAGAAACCACACAAAATGAAAAAAAAAGCATCCTGTGTAAACGTTTTCAAACCATATAATCCAAATATATAAAGGAAATCATACAATTGAATGGCCAAAAAATGACAAAGCCATACTAAAAATGGGCAAAGGACTTGAACAGACATTTTTTTTTTCCAAGGGAGAGGAAATAATTTGTGTTGGAAAACCTCAATACACTCTTAGAGATTGAGATCAACGGAGAACAACACAAACAAGAGGTTACAGTGAGTATCAAATGTTCATAAAACCTTTTCTTGAATTAGATATTGTAGTTGTTATTTTGTTGTTGTTATTGTTACTTTTGTAGCACAATATCTACCCTGTACTTTCTGAGAGATGTGAGTGTTCTGATTTCCCCAGAGTTTGCTGAAGCCAGTTCAGTATATGCTGAGTTTATGAGATGTTGAGTGAAATCCAGGAAAGCTGCTGACACTGCAAACTGATGATATTTGTGGTGTGCTGACAATATGATTCACTCTTTTAGGGACTGGGAAGTGGCTGCCTGCTGTTCTCCCCTCCCGTGAGAGGATGTGTGGAGACTTTAAAAGATAGAATCCAGTTGATACAGCAGCTTCAGATTTAGCTGCAGATTTCTTTTGACCTCTGTGTCTGTGTCTCCCGATCCTCAATGTTTTATTCAGTTCACTTGCTCTTCATTAACCTTGTAATATCTACTTTACCAGCACAATAAATTGATGCTCAGAGCCTGATATTTTAGTATTTAACGCCCATTCATTTTTCACAATTTAGAACAAATTTATAATATTTGGATTTCTGGATCTGGATTCTAATTTACAGAAATTTTCACTAAATTTTAGAAAGCTCAATGCCACATGGACCAGAAAAAGGACGTTTTCCTTTTCTTTCTTTCTGTTTTTAAAAGTGCAAAAATAAATATAAAAGGGGAAAAAATCTTGTCTTATTAGGTGTACATTAATTTTTCTTACATCTGTGTTGCAATTTTGATTACGATCTCATTTTCCAGTACTTTATACAACAAATTTTAAATTTCTTTACCAATTATTAAATAGAAGTATTGAATTCATACATGAATTACTTTTGGAATTAAGTATTACCTTGGCACCAGAATTTAGAAGTTTGTTAAAGATCTTTGTCAAATTTGGTCTTCTAAGTATGATGTGAGGATGTTTCTAAATTGTGCAGTCTGATTTCCTGGGTGAACTTCTCTGTGTAGAATTCAAAGATGTTTGCTATTTTTTCCTACCTGGATCCATCTTGTTGTTCTTTGTATACAACAGTAGGAACTTGTTAATTTGCTTTTCTTTCCCAGAGTTTATTGCTCATCCATTTTATGCCATCAAAATTATGTTCACTCTCCTGTGGCTATCACTTTCTAATTCTAGGTTTGATTGAAAACAGATTCCCAAGGAAAACTAACACCATGGTAATAAATAAATAAATAAATAACCCTATTGTATATTAACAAGTTCTTACAAAGTTTCTTCAGTTTTCAAGGCATAACACAGCAGGCCTTTGTAAATGTGTATGATTAAAAAGTTAACATGTTATAATAAAAAGGAGCTTCATTTACATATTTTTAATATTCTATAACTTCAACTACTATGTGACCTCCGTATTTAATATAACTGGCTATTTTTTTTTTTTTTGGAAAATGAGTATTCAGCCAATTCAACAGTATAATAAATTTGCTTTAGTGTGGAAATCAATTTCTAAATTAAAATTATAACAATTTCCATGACAACAGTAGCTGTTGCCAACAGATGCATTTAGGGAAGGACTACTAAATGGAAATTTGCATTCTTCATTATAATCTCTTGTACCTATGGTTTATTTTAAAAAAATACAACTATGCATGGTTAGCCCCTTTGGTAATGTATACATATGATAGCTGGATCTTGGGTGTATAAAAATTGGGATAGAAAAACAGCAATATTTTCTATATTTATTCTCAATAAATTAAAAATGGGTTGCTCTGGGGAGTTCACTTTGAAAAAGCAAAACAAATAAATGTTTGTATTACTGAAAAACAACAGAATACAGTATAATCTATGAAGAAGACAATTTTAGGAGATAAGATCCTTTCTGAAGAATTGTTGAAACTTTTCCTATATTGATTAGGGAATATGCAATTTGGAGTCTTGCTGTATATGTTTCACCATCCAGTGGCAATGCTTAGAAGTGTGCATCTAAGGACCATCAAAGTGGTTTTGCATTTATATCCTTCTTTCCACATTTGTACTTAGAGAAATTAATTACATTTTTTGCTGTGTGTGTAGTACCAATTACGTGGACTATTTTAAGACAGATTTCACTTTGTCTCAGTTTTTAAATGATTCATTTTAAGATTGTTGTATTCTCAGCTTTTAAAACTCTAATTTCTTTGAATGCCTTTCACAAATAGGTTGAATTTAAGAATGAAGATAACGGATGCCTTAAAAAGAGTATTCCATGTTTCCTATAAAGGTATGCTCAACAAGTTATGTTTCAAAAAAACTCTGAACCTGACTTTGGTTACATCTTTAAGGAGAACATGATTTTTTTTTTGTAAAAGTGAAAAAAATTAAAAATATTTAATCTATTATAAAATCATACAACACACATGCATGCACACACATACAGGAGATATATTCTTTCCTCTAATGAATTGAGTGATCAATGCTATACTAAATATTCAAAACTAGCTCTTTAGTTACAGAGCTAATATACTGTCTCAAATTCTGAAATATGTAAAATACTATATTTTCTCACACATACGATTTTACATTTTAGTCATGAACCATCCCACAAGTGCTATCTATGGTTGAAGCAATTTTCACTTAATGCACATCTGACTTCATTAATGGGCAGGCACCACAACCTCCTGGTAAAACATTATCTGAAGAACAGTACATCTGCAGCCAGATAGGTAAAGAACAAACAGTGAGGCCCTAGTTTTTTAAGAGTCTATAAAGGGACAAAATAAAGGGGTGATATTTCTCCCCAAAATTGGATGCTTACTTCACATTTAACTCACTAAACCATAGACATGAATTTATGAGACTTGATTTAAATCCAACTAACATGAAATCTATTTTTTTTCTTTCCTTTTTAATTTTTTTTTTTTTTGTACCAGGGACTAAACTCAGGGGCACTCAACCACTGAGTCACATCTCCAAAACTTTCTGTATTTTATTTAGAGATAGTGTCTCACTGACTTGTGTAGGGCCTCTCTAAGTTGCTTAGGCTGGCTTTGAACTCAAGATCTCCCTGCCTCAGCCTCCCAAGCCGATGGCATTACAGGCATGCACCACCATGCCTGACCAAAACCCATTTTCTTTACAAAGCTCTCTCTCTTTTACGTGTGTGTACGCGCACGTGCATGTGTGTGTGTGTGTGTGTGTGTGTGTGTGTGTGTGTGTATAATTTAAATTTCTGTGTAAGAAAGAAAACACTTTTTTTCATTGTTGCTGACTACTATGATCATCGTATTATCAGCAAATTTGTGCCATCTGTTTATCTAATTGGAAATTTAAGAATTACTCAAACTCTGAACTTTATTTTTAAACTTTTGTTAACTTTGAAGCATATTCCCATTATTCCAATGAGAATAGATTCATATTAACATTCTAGCCCATTTTAGTCCCTGTAATGAGCCTAAAATAGCTGCCAGCTTGCAGAGCTGGAATTAATGATAATTAAATGTAACACAAAATGTATTTCCATATTTTGTATTGCTCAAATGATTTCATCTCGGATGTAGTATGATTCTTTTTAGAGATGACTACTTCTATTTAATCTCTTTTCCAATTTTAATTTGAATTTCATATTGTTCCTGACTGTTTAATGAATATTTTGGGAGATGGCCACAGTGTTGTTAATTATACTGGATACTGAGTATAATTAATTCTTTTGGACCCAGAGTCAGCTAGTTAATCGATTTCTGATGAAACTGGAGATTAAACACAGATAGTTCACCTCTTCTTTCCTTCACTTTAATTCTTCTTTCTTTCAACTCAAGGAGACGTGTTTGGGAGGTCACTGCTGGCAGGTCAATGGGGAGCTTCTGCCAACAGATGTTGATAGATGGTGATCTTTCCCATCAGGGTGCCTGAATAATGATTTCTGAAAATGAAGAATTTTTACTTGTAGTTATTGAGAAGTAAAGACACTATTATCATTTATGATTCGTGCTTATGTTATTTATAATTTTATATTAACAATAGGATCTTGTAATCACATAAAACTGTTGTTGGCATGGCATGTCTATCGTGGAAAGGTAGAAGCAAAGGTTTGCTGTGTTCTCAAATGCTTTCCCTACTGTATAGCATCCGCTATATTTTAGTTATTAAATTATGAGGGTGAGACTAATATTTTAAAGAATTCCAGACCTTTAGTATTATTGATAAATGCAGTAACATATGTAGTTGTTTGCAATTTTCAATATTATGTATAAGAGCATACTTTATCTTGACATCATAAAATGCCTTAAAAACTAAAATAGGATGGGAGATAGAGTAGGTAATGAGTTAACACCATTTTTTTAAATCAAGGAATAAATGTTAATTTTTTTTCATAGTTTTTGTATGTGAGAGAAAACTTTGAAATATGTTCTTTACTAACTATAACATCTCAATAATGATGTCCTTAAATAATAACATTGCCCAAAGGAATGGAGTTGAGTGAACTATTACCTTATACTCAATACATTTATGTTGCTTATGTGATTTTTCCTGAATAAATTCCTGTAAATCAGAAAGTGGATTCTTCTGTGTTCTTCTACTAGCTTTATAATATTTGCATTATTCCAGAGAATTCTGGGAAAGTCAATGAACTCACAATCAAATATTTAGTACAAACCTACTGGGTTAGTTTTATGCTCCTATATCACAGTACCACAGACTGGGTAATTTATAGACAGAAACTTAATTCTCACAGTCCTGGAGGTGGGGAAGTCTGAGATTCAGGCACTGACAGGTCTGTTTTTATTCAGGGACTGTTTGCACATCCAGGATTTTATCTTAAATCATCAGATTTCTGAAGAGGTATGAAAAAGTCTTCCTCACATGGTAGAAGAGCAAAAAGGAGCAAACCCACTCTCAGCGCACGTTTTGAAGCAACACTAACCTGTTCATGGGAGAGGAACTTTGAGGATGTAAAATGCCCGCAGCAGTCTCACTCTCTACACTGCGGCACTGGCACTTAAGTTGCCACTTGTGTTCTGGTGGAAGAAGCACTCACACCACAGAAGGTGAAATCCTTGCAAAAGGGTCACTGAACTTGCAGTGGACCACTAGTTTCCATGACAAAGATTCATATTGTGAAGACATTCATGACTAGCTTGATTTTAAGAAGTGGTTCGATGTGCATAGACAGACCATTGGACAGCATTTCTCCTGAATCAAATCAATGTAGTTTGAATTTTCACAGCTGCTTTTCAATGAGTAAGCATCCCCTGAGCTCAGCTGATGCTATCAGGCAATGAAATCTTTCCATTTTCATAAGAACATGAACTGTATTCTAGACATCAAAGAATTGGAAGAGAAATCAAAACACGTGCGGTGAATTTTATCATGTGAGTTTATATTTCAAAAGCAAACCGGCATATGTCTCCTCATTTTAATGAAGAAGTTTTAAATGGAATTTGATTTGCATAAGCTAAATCAAATGGTTTAATGTGCAAATCTTATCTCTGTACATTTTTCAAGTTAAATACACCATGCACTCTTATATGAAATATTACAACACGATTAAAATAGCTGTAATTATATTGCCCTTTTTTTTCAGGTGATTATACTTGGCTTGCTGAGATAGTTCCTATTAATATATTAATTTATTTTATGACTGAGAAACATTTATAAATTCCCAAATCCTCTACCATTTGCCCATTGCAATGTGAATCTGTCAATGCACAACACTAGTTTGGCCTGGCTTTTATTATCTGATAGACATGATATTCCTCAAATACTTTCCCAAATCTCCATTTTTCTTGCTAAACTAATAAGAATAAAACAACAACTCTTTCTAGTATTTCTAAAGCCAAAATAGCTGGTTTAATGGGAAGGGGGACAGAGGGTAAGTGAACTATTGAAAAAAGATTCTGTGTAGATCTGAAAAATAGAATCTCCAAACTGCAAACCAAACAATCTTCAAGGCTGGAAGTTGATGTATTATGGGCAACAGCTGTGATCAGAGAGAATCTGTAAAACATGGACTCTCAGATGTAGAAGAATCCCTTCTGCACTCACTGTCTTCAGTCCTCTTTAACTTTTAGGGTCGATGTTCTCCTCAGGTTACTTGTCCATTGAGGGATGGCAGTATCTCACCCTTTGAAATATATAGCTTTTTTTCCGATGTTGGAAGGAAGAATTCTACTGTCAGGAAGAGGGAAATGAGGGCTGCCAGTACAGGCGGTGGCTGTTGGAGTTTGTGGATGATCAATGTGACATGTGCTCACGTCTCTCTCACTCAGAAGGTTCCCTGGGTATGGGAAGGGACATGTCCTCATCTTTCCCAGGAAAGGCAGTGAATCCTGGGGAATGTGGGTCAGTCTCCTCCATCCTCCTGCCTGCTGGATGGGTGGGAAGGAGAGGTAATTTACCCCCAGCAGGCATGTGTCATTTCTAAAGTATGCAATGTCACACTTCTGGAAAAAGGCAGAGCTCAGAATTGAACCCAGAAAGCTTGGGCCAAGAAACCTGGAATTTAACAACTGTGTCATGATTCTTATTCATGAGAGGCAGACAGTGTATCCTGTCTTACAGATTTCAGGATTTAAAAGTCCATACCTCTTATACAGTGGATAATATAGGCTAGGTTCTAGCAGACCAACATCAAAACAATGTACATTCCAGTCTATCCTTCCCAGACTTATATCCTGCCACTTTTTTCAATACCACTTGCTATCATATATCATATTCGTAAATAACATAAGAATTTCCAAAATAAAATTCTTTCTTGTGTATTCTCTCCAAACACCAGGTGTCCCAATTTCCTTGAAATAATGTTTGTTTTGAAGTATCTTCTACAAGGAATTTCCTCTGTGAAAATTTGGATTACTGCAACCTTTTAAAATCCTTTCTTTCTCTGTGATACCACAATAATGTAAAAATTTTCATGCAGCCCATACCACACTGTATAATGAATGCTTTAGAATTTCATGAATTTCTTAAAGTAGTGGTCAGGTTTATCTATCATTGTCTCCACATGATCGTGTATGCATGTGCTTGTGTGTGTGTGGTGGTGGTGGGGGGTGGTGGTTGCAGAGGATTAAACCCTGCAGTCATACATACCAGAACCCCAGCCCTATCCCCATGAATTCATTAAGTTGCTGGTCAAAGGCTTGTTGAAAAATGGTCTTGCTTTAGAAGAATGTCAAAAATAAATTTGAATTTATTCTTTCATAAATGCATGCTTATACTGTACATGAAAACATGGCTAACTATGAAAAGTACGTACAATCTAGTGAAAGTCTTGGCAAAGGCTGTATTCTGGATTTGTCGATACACTTTGGATTTGTATCTCTGCACAGAGTTACGTGTTTTCTGACTTGGTTTGTCCTTACTCTGCCTTCAGAGAACACCCAATGTCATATGGCCACAGCAGAAAGCAAAGTGTCTCCACTCCCTTAGGCTGCTTTTATAGCAAACTGTTTGTGACAGTTCCCTTGTAAGCATAATAAGGACATAGTGACTTTAATTGAGGACATTAGTAGGATTTATTGACCCACATGTGCTAATGTTAGAATTTAAAGGTCAAGAAGCCACACTATTGACACCAAAATATCAGTTCTATGGATTTGCTGTCAAACACAGGGCCATTTCAGAAAGACAGCTCTAATTCCCCAAATTTTTAAAGTATATTTATTTTGAATTGTCTTCCTCCTTCACAATAAAAATATCAATGTCTTATTTCGTGTTGGTGTTTTAAGAGATGAGAAGGCACAACATATATCCTGAGTAGAATCAGATTTTTGTGGATAAAGCAAGGAAGAACACTTATAAATTTGTGTTTGATATCTAACAATGTTTATATAACGTCCCCATCAGTAGAGGCGATCACCACTCATGACAAGCAACGATCAACATGCACATGCACTCGGTCACAATAAAGCATGTGGCCCTTGTATTTGGTGGTCTTAGTATTGTCAGATGACTCAAGTGACTTCATGGAAACTGTTTTTGAAATAAATGCACTTGAAATTTTGTTTTCTGAAAAATATCAAGAAACAGATGGGAACTCAAAGAGAATAAAGATGTCCATGTTTTCTGAATAGAGTAACCAATGGTCAGTGTAGATTATGGGTTGTGTTACAATCAATTCTCTTAACAGAAAGAGGGATCCTTCCTTTTGGTGATTTGTTTTATGTCAGGACTCTCACTCTTTATTTTCTCTCTCTAAGTAGGAATCTTTAGCACTCTTCATTCCCACTGAGCTCTTTTAAACTTCAGCTTTCTGGCTTCCACTGCCAATTCCAGACTGTGGATATGTCTTCAGACCTGTGGCAACAGATAATCGCGATAATTAATGCATAGTTTTGACATCTGATTTTTCTTACCTTTTGAAGGGAGAACATGAACATAATGCAATGTTATGCTATAAATTCCCACACTCTGTCATGGAGGCACATTTCAACCCCCTCATCAGTACATACTTGCCTGCAGAAAAAACTCCTAGCTAATATGAACCTGAGCAGAGCACTTTAAAAACCCTCCTATAGCATGAATGTCTCCACCAAAATGTGTGTTGAATCGTAATTACTATTGGGAGATATTTAGAGAGAAGAAACTTAACAATGGTATATGGAGCAGGGACATTTGGAAGGTAACTTAGATTAAAAGAGTTCCTAAGAATGGAGCCCTAACACAATGGCACTGTGGCTTTGTAAAATGAGGAAAGAGCTGATGAGAAGGACAAGGGAACAGCCATCCTATTTCCATGTGGTTGTGTAAGCCTGGCTCCAACATGGACTCGACATAGAGTTTCCACCATCAGGGGGGACCTCAGGAGATGAGGGAGCCGGGTCTTGAATTCCCCATTTGCAGGATCATCAGCAAAACACTCTGATTCTGTACGAACTGTTCTTTCTGTAATAGAAAGTAAACAGACTGAGTCTCTACACATTTCACAGGCTAGTGCAAAAATTAGCAAGTACGAATCCTGTTAATATTATACATATCTCTATTATGGCTAACAATGCAAATCAAATTAAAATGTTGGAGGGTGTTTTCTTAAGCTAACTCAGTCTTCAGAGTCAGAAATTAGATAGAATATAATTCAGGAGTTACTTCCATAGGCAAATATGTTGTGATCATCAGGTGAGAGTACTACATACCTACTCTGTGACAAATTCCTTGGTAAAAATGAGGAATAAATTGTTGAATAAAGCAACCTTCACATACCTACATTTGTCAGAGAGAGGTGTGCATTAACAGGCATTTTCCATATAAGACCTTCACTTTTCACTAGCATTTGATGGTCATTCTATAGGATCAGAGAGGGTAGGCCCTCAGCTAAACATGCAAAAGGCCTCTTGAAGGAAATGATATTCGAATAAGCCAGTGTAAAAATGCATGATGCCAATAAGAATGTATCTGAAATGATCTATGAAAGCTATGGCTTTCAGAAGCTGAAAGTGAATGCTCATCGGTGAATGACTTCAGATGTTTCAGATCCTGAAAGTTAAAAGATTGCAATAATTAGTGCTGTCACTTACGTTTGAAGAGGAATCGTAATCTTCAAATAAATGACACCCAGAACTAAGTGTAAAAATAAATCATTCCTCCACACTCTGTCATGTTCTAATGCTCTTCACATAAAGAAAAAGAGGCCATCATATATAAGAACCATTGTACATATTGATTTAAGTTATATAATTATGGATGATTTTATAAAAACAATCAAAATACCTGTCAAATGTATTTTTTTATTAAAAGATACCTTTAATTGCACTATAATTCACAAATAACTAGTAAATTGTACTTCATAAAATTTTAATCAATCACCTAATTAAGCAACCAAAATTCAATGCATGTACATGATAACAATGGTTTAATTCTGGAGTTCACCATCATTTAGTAGAATATGCCATTTTAAAAGGTCATTTTAATAAATTTGCAGTAAAAAATAATACTTGAGAACATTTTAAGAAGAGTAAAATAAAAATAAAGTGGAAAATACTCAAAGATTTACAATTTTTGTAATGAATATTTTAAAAATTGCTATTACAAATTTGTTTTATTCTTATGATTCAATTATTGAATATTCCATAAACAATGTAAGAAAAAACAGGAAGATGGAAAACAAAACATTTGCTAATAATAACAAGGAGTAGAATATCATGTTCAGAGCTGTTGGGCTAGATCTGTAAACAGTTATTAGACAGAAAAAAGGACTTGACTAAATTATTTATAATATTTGAAATAGATTAGGTGAAATATGTGTGAGGAAACTGTTGTAAAAACTAGACAGTAGATTAATAAAAATAAAATATGAAAATAGTAATGGCAAAACCAAACAGACAAAAATAATTGTCAGTGTAAACTATCTGATCCAACAGTCCACACATTAGAACTGTCTTGTTCACTGCCATGATCCAAGCACGCAGCACCTTGTGTAACTTGTAGCAGGCACTCAATATATGCATAGAAAGGATGAGAGATAACTTTGGAGAAATCATCAAATACAAAAAACAAGCAGATGTATGGTTATCAGCAAAAAAAAAATATGATGTACATCATAAATTTTGAGAAAGGAATGCATGCTGTAGAAATAAATAGATAGATAGATAGATAAATAAATAAATAGAAAGACAAAAGGACTTAAAAACAGCATACTACAGTGACAGGCACATCAATGTTTACAGCAGCACAAGTCACAATAGCCAAATTGTAGAATCAAATTAGATGCCCGTTAATAGATGAATGGGTAAAGAAACTGTCATTTATATACACAATGAAATGTTACTCAACAATAAAAGAGAATAAAACCATGGCATTTGTGGGTACATGGATGGAGTTAAACAATAGTACGCTGTGTGAAGTAAACCAATTCCAAAAAACAAAAGGTCAAATGTTTTCTCTGATAAGTTGATGTGAATCTATAATGGGGGGGTGCATGGGATGAGTGGAGAAACTTTGATTTGGGCAAAGGGGAGGGAGAAGCGGGGAGGGGACATGGGGATAGGAAAGACAGTGGAATGATATGGACATCTTTACCCTAGGTACATGTATGATTGCACGAATGGTGTGACCCTACTTTGAGTACAACAGAGAAGTGAAAATTTCTGCTGTATTTGTGTACATGAATCAAAGAGCATTCTGTTATCACATGTAACTGATTAGAAAAAATTTAAAAAATTGAAAAAAAATGAGGTCACTGCCAGGCATGGTGGTCCATGCCTGTAAACCCAGCAGCTCCAGACACTGAGGCTCAAAATAAAAAAATAAAAAGAGGTGAGGAATGTGGCTCAGTGTTTAAGTGCCCCTGGGTTCAATCCCTGGTACCAAAAAACAAACAAAAAATTGATTAACTGACCAATACATTTACTTTGTAATGTCATTAAAATTTCTAGGATAAAATTAATTTTAAAATGGTGCTATAAAGTTATTAAGAACAAAATTGCTTTTTTTTTTCCTTTTCCATGTCAGCGTTATTTTTTTTTGGGGGGGGAGAGGTGTCAATATGAAAATCTAAAATCTTATTCTAAGTTTGGAAAGGCAGTATAACCCAGTGAATGAATTGTTGCTAGCATGTCTAATGCCTTGGGTTGGACCCACAGTGGTACAATGAAAACAAAACAAAACTTAAAATCTTAGAATATTGCAGTGATAAATTCAGTACTTTGTAAAATTTGTACTTTGTAAAATTTTAATCAATCATGATTGAAATAATCCAAAAATAAGCACATTGAAATAGTATTACACACATTACAAGCATGTGATACAGCTTTATATTTAGCATCAATCTGTCACCTACATAAGTTTCCATACAAATCATCTTTTCTGGTAGATTGCTTCAAAAGTATGGCATTAATCTACTTTATAAGATGATATGAGGACTGATAAAAAGAAACCCAAAGATTTTGCTGCTGATAAACTTTAAAAACCTAAAGACTATGTAGTTATCCTCTGGCATTATTACATTATATGGGAAAAAATTCCACTGAATTTCCAAAAATTAAACTGGGAAAATAAACAGCTGAAGTAGATTTTGTAAGATATCCTCTAAAAATTGCAAATGTTTAATAAAAATATGTTCCATCACAACTTTATGTAGAAAAGTTGTTCTTCAGCTTGCATTCTGAATCCCTAATGTTTTGTATAGATAAATTAATGTGTGTAGTTGTAGATACAAGAAAAATAGTCAACTCCATTACAGGAAGGGTCGTATTCCAATGCTATATCAATTCTTTTGCTTTCTCAGAAGTCTACCTTATGTGTCAAGTAATAGTGGTTTCTTACTATTACAATTTAAATCATGCAACTCCCAGTAGGTTTATCAAGAATGAAATGTGTCTTCTATGAATATAAATGCCACAAGACCAATAATTTTGTTATTTGAAACTAAGAATTTTATTTCTGAAGAAGGATAAGTGGAGACAAAAGTATAGCCTTGTTATTTTGATTTATGCACAGCTATACTGATAATAAAATAAGAAATGATATCATAATAAAACCAGTCACAAAATTGAATTATTAATCCTGCTAAATCAGTCAGAATCCTGTTTTGATAAATCTTGATAAAATACAGAAATGTTTAGTTGGCATTATGCATGTGTAATGCCCAGAGCTTATTCAAAATTTAAAGATTTAAACCCACATTTTACATGCAGAGATAAATATTAAAATGATATGGAGTAAAAATGATAATGGTTGAGCTTTTGAGTAAGAGCTGAGTGTATTAAAAATATCACATGTACTAAAATATCACACCACAGGTCTTTAAACTGAAGAGAGGTCAACGAGAATTGTTCTGTGCAAGGAAAGAAACTACTAAAAATTTTAGATGCATACAACGGGGCCTAAAGTCCTGTTTTAGTTCACAATATCAGTAACTCAGCAGTCCTTTCTCTCATGGCTAATGTATCCAGTATTTCATAAAATTGGACAAGGAGTACAATTTATTGAACTAGAACTCAATATGTTTCACGCTACTGAAATATTAGAGTCGTTCACTCATAGAAACATCACTATTATCCTTATACATTATGACATTCTGGACCACAAAAAATACTGCTTTTGTCTCCATGGGTGAAAAGTGCTTTCACAGCAGAAAAGGAACCACTACAGAAAGACATTTTTGCCAATACATTGTAACTCTGTTGAACTAACAGTTTCAATTACAGTGGAAAGATAATCAGCAAGTGCCTGTCTTTGCTGCAATTAAAATGAAGTGCTGAGAAGGCGTGGTGATACAGAAGAAATACTCAAGTTTGTTTGTTTCTTCTCTGTTGTTTCTTTCAGTAAAAAAAAAAAAGTCCTGAAAATAGCACTCTACTACCCTACCTCCTTGAGACAATGGCTAGCATAACTGTGTGCTTTCTGATGAAAGTATTCAAATATTCATGTCTTAGATAATATGCTTCAACATCATAATCCATTACAGCATACAGAAAAAGATCATCCCCTTGCAGTTGTTTCATATAAATTTATTTTTACCAACATTGTAATCTATTATTAAACATTCCTCAGGCAACTTTCCCTTCCAATGTAAATCTTCCAATAGTGCAGCATCTCCTTTCTTCTCACTTAGGAAGAGCATTCTGCAGTCTCCAAGCACTGCCGTGGAAGGACTGTCGTGGCCCATCACCAGAGTATGTTGTTCCATTCATTCACATTTTATTCTAAGGAAAGCTTGTGAGACCTTGTAGCTTCTCAGCCTCTCTCAGGGATCCAATAGAGCATTTAATCCTCTGATTAGCTGAAAGAATGTCATCCAGCTGCATCTGAATCTCTTTCCGGGAGATACCAGCTCTGACTGCTGTACATCCAGTGGCAGTGATCTCTTCATTTCCTGTCCTGGGAAGGGGATCTGCTTTTCAAAGCTCTCTTCTAGCCCTTGCTGGGCCCCTGTTTGACCTGGGAACTCAAAATTGTCTGGACCCTTCAGTGAAGAAGAAGAGGGCACCTTGCCTCACTGTTTCTGTCTTTTACCTTCTTGGTGATCTACTTTCTGTCCACTAGCAATCACTGCTCTTCAGATTATCAACACAGGAAGGTTAGCGACAGTAACAGTTCATTTATGATGGAATCCGGAACATTACTGTAAGTTATTGATTGATGAATGGATTAGTTATTATAAAATGACTATGTGAATTATGAAATATGTAATTATCTACACAAAGATTACTTTTGCTGTTAGTAGATGTGGATTAAAACTACAGAGGGGAGGGTCATTTACTGAATGGAAAACGTTTCCCTCTATACCAGATACCAAAAAGCTCCTAAGCAAATATGCTGTAGACATCAGTAACGCTAGGCAATCTCAGCAATTTATAAACGCATTTTCTTGCTAGACTGATATTTATCAGTTGATGTTCAACTGTTTCCCAAGTGCTGGTGTGTTTTAAATAATAAAAGCACCTTGTATACATATTTGGCAATGGAAATTACAATAAAAATATTTTTCCTGATATTCATGTCAATTATCTTTTTCCCCCTCTAAATCTGGCGACACTCGACTCAGCCTTTCTCATCCAGGTTCTCTTGTGCTGTGCCACGGGATGCTTGGGTAGAGCATTGCAAGGCAGACAGTATGCAGCAGAGCCGGGCATTCTTCTAGATCACATCTGTATTTGTCTGTAGACTTAGACTCTGCAATTCAGACTGCCAGCAGCACTGGCTTTAGTGATACTAATAAAAGATGACAGCCTCAGACACGGTCAGCAGAGCAGTACAAGAAGGCATTGTTTCTTTCTCCAACACTTGCCATCCATAACTCCTCCTTGGAGGATCTGCAATTAACTATGTGGTAACAGTTTCCACTTTCTAACAACCTGCCTTTTGGGGCTGCATTCCAACATCTTGATATCTACTAAGACCAAATATTCTCTTGTTTATCCAGCTTCAGGAGAGTTACTGAGTCCTACTGCTATTACAGTCTGTATTACCTCCTAATTTGGTCTTTTGCTTTCAGATTGTATATAAGATATATGATGTTTAAAATACCAAGTGTCTTAGCATTTTTGCCGGGGGTACTAGGATTAAACGCAGGGGAGCTTTTCCACCAAGCTGTATCCCCATCCCTTTTAAATTATTTTATCTCGAGACAAATTCTCACCAAGTTGTTCAGGATCTCACTGAATTGCTGATGCTGGCCTCAAACTTGTGATCCTCCTGCCTCAACCTACCAAGGCATGGAAATTAGAGGTGTGTGCCACTGGGGTCTAGTTGTCTTAGCTCTAATTAATGCAATAAATGTTTTCAAAATCTCAGGTCAAAAATGATGATGACTTAGGCTAAAGGAAGCAGTAGGGTTAGTGTAAATGAATAAATCTCTGTCAGGTGAAGGTACAGCCATCAGTATTAAGAACTGATCAGATAGAGAGTGAGATTAAAATATTTGTAAAGGATGCTCCAACATGTTATGGTTTGTCTATTGCTGAGCATGTTACCAAAATTTCATGTATTGAAATTTGATTTCCATCATGAGGCATTTAGAGGGTGGAGAATTGACCCATCTTGGGATGTGATTAGGTTAGGTTAGGGTCATAAGCTAGAAACCTCCTTAAGAGGATCCTGCTGGCTTTATATGAAAAAGAAGGGACACACAAACATACAAAATCTCCCTGTCTCTTGCCATAAGATGCCCTGATCTGCCTGGAGACTGTGCTACCTTGAAGGCCATCACCAGACGGGGCCCTCCATAGCCATAAGCAAAAATCAACATCTGTTCAATATACTTTACCCATGCTATGGTCCACGTCATTAGCAATAGAAGATGGACTTATACAGAAGAATTTAGGGTAGGTCAGTGGAGGAGGGAGCTGAAGCGTCAGTTACAGGGAAATGGGACAAGGAGAGAAGCATATTTTGCAAGAAACACAAAGAACTTACTATTTTTTAAAAATTTTAAATTTAATTTAATTTTTATGTGCTCTGGATCAAACCCAGAACCTCATGCATGCAAGGCAAGCAATCTTATCATGGAAATTCATACCTAACTTTTGAAGCTTAGTTTTAGACATAATAATTTTGAAATAATTATTAGTAAATGAATCTGCAGATCAGGACTTAAAAAGCTCTACCAGAAAGACTGATCTCTCTACACATCTGGAAAGATATTGTTTTTTTCTTCATTCAAAACAATAATACCTAGATGAGCTAATCGAAAGAAAAAAAATGCATTGAAGAAAATAGAGGCATTTCATCTTTTTCATAAAGAAACTATAACAAAAGACTCCAACAATGCATACATATTGGAGAAAGGGTGATCTCTTCAATGAACAATGCTGGGAAAATTGTATAACACATACTAAAGGATGAAAATATGCCTATATTTCTCACCATATTAAAAAGTAAACTCAAAATGGATTAAAGACTTAAATGTAAGACTTGAAACTATGAAACTCCTGGGAGAAAAAAAAAAGATAACTACATCATACCACTGGTATGAGTAAAGAGTGTTTGGATAAGACTCCAAAAGCATAGGCAATGAAAGCACACGTAGGCAAATGAGGCTGAATAGCTTCAGCAAAGCCATCAGTCATCAGTATGAAGAGATATCTTACAGAATGGGAAAGAATATTTGCAAACTGCTTATGAAACAAAGGATTCATATGAAGAAATGTATAAGAAACTCAAATAACTCAACAACAATATTCAAGTAATTAAAAATGGTCAAATGATCTGAATAGACATTTTTTGAAAAGAAAAGGTATAAATGATTAGCAATATATGAAAAAAAAACACTCAACATCGCTAATCACAGGAGAAAATCAAATCAAAACCACGATAATATATCATCTCACTCCAGTTAAAATGGCTATTAGCAAAAATCCAAAAATAACAGAAGTTGAGATGTATATGGAGAAAGAACTCTCATCTACTTGTTGTGAGAATGTGAATTAGGGTAGCCATTAGGGAAACCAGTGTGGAGGCTTATCAAAAACTAAAAACAGAACTCTGTGTGATCCCACCCTCCACCACTGGTTATGTATACAAGGGAGATTAGATCAGCACCTTAAAGAGATATCTGCAGTCCTATGTCTATCACCACATCCTCACAATAGCCGAAAAATGGGATCAGCCTAGGTGTCCACTGATAGATGAAGGGATGAAAGGCATGTGGAACAGATGCTCAGTCAAACATAATTCAGTATTAAAAAACAAGGAGACTCTATCATTTGTGGCAACAAGGATGAGCCTGGAGGACATTATGTCAGCCACAGAGAGACAAATGCCATATGTTCTCACTGACACATGGAAGCTGAAAAGATGATCTCAGAGAATTAGGGAGTAAAAAAAAATAGTGCTTTCCAGAAGCTAGGGAGAGTAGAAGGGGGAGGAAGATAGAGAAAATGGTTGATGATTGGAAATACACATTTAGATAGATTGGAAAAAACACATTTGGATAGCAGAATTAAATTCTAGTACTCTGTAGCATAGGAATGAATGACTGTGATTAATAATAATTATTGTATATTTCAAAACAACTAGGAAAAGGGATTTTGAATGTTCTGTCACAGAATTATAAATATATGAAGTAATTGATATGCTAATTACCCAGATTTGATCATTATACATTATACATGTGTCAAAATATTACACTATACCCCAAGAATGTGTAGTTATTATACATCAATGGAAAATGAAAAAAAAATTAAAAGATTAAGTAGGGCTGCTTCGAGGTCTAAGTGCTGAAAGCCTAACATTTAAAGACTGTATTCTGGAGACTGCTTACCAAGAAGAAAGATGTGATCAGTCACAGAGAGAGGCAGTCACTAGTCAAAGATGCTGAGATGTAATATGAGATTATGTGACAGAGTCCGTAATTGAATGGTATTGTCCTTGAGCAGAACTTTCTTTTAATGCAGTGACAGAGGCAAATAGTAGACTCAAGAGAATGTGAAGAGAAATTTTGGAAATGGGGAATAGAGATATTTCTATACGTTTTGCTTAGCAGAGAAGAAAGAAGAGTAGTAAAGAGAAGAGGAATGCTTTTATACTGATGGGTATGATCTGATAGTGGGGAAAATTGTGCAGGAGAGAGAGAGAAGAATTACCGGAACCATTTCTTTGAGTGATACCCAAGGTATAATACTGAGTGGAGCACAGACAATCGTTCACAGTAGCAGTGCAAAGGCAGAGCCATTGGCTCAGATATAAGTAAGTAAAAGGACATTTTAGTGGAAACCTGCAGAGACTTCTGATTATTCCTATTTCTCAGAACATCAAGTGAGATTGAAGACTCCAAGTTATTATTAGAGGCTAGTGGATAAAGAACATGTATAAAATACTTGTTCAGAAGAGTAGGATAAGAAAATGAATTTAAAATAGAGTATGATTATTTGTAATCAATAAGATTCTACTTTAAATTGTCAATCAAGGTGATAAAGTGAGACCTAAAACTGTTTTTATATTTCTCTCCCAAAGTTTTAACTGGTGTATTGTAGCTCCATTGGTTTAAGCACAAATTTAGACATAGAAATATGTTAGAATAGGGTCGTGATCTTTCCAACTCAGTATCAGAAATATGGTGAGAGGAAAAGGAATTGCTAGTGCGTGCAACAAGTGAGAATAATGATTTCCCAAGTAATTTCAGTTGGTTAAGGAAACAGGTTAGGAAATGAAGGTCAGTGAGCAACTCTGAAAATATGCTGGAAGATATTAATGACTTTTAAATCCCCATTGGTTTAAATGGTCATAGATGTTGGAATTCAATAGGTTGTAAACCAGGACATAGGAAGGTGTAAAATAAGAGGATTGCGATTATTGCTACTATCAAATTCTAGGCTATTGAGCACTGGTGGTGAAGAAGAGCACTGCAGACAGGAGTTCAAAAATACATGCCAGGGTATTTAGAGTCATCTACGTGAAAGTTAAAAAATCACTAAGAATTTTGACCGGAATATATTAAAAGTTAATGGCAGCCAGTGAAAACCTAACAAATTTAAGAGTGATTTGGAGTGACCATGTAATCTCATTTGATTCCAAAGGGAATAAACAGGTGGTAGTACAGGTTGCTCTTGGAATATCTGTAGTTGGACAAAAAAGATAGAGAAGAATGATCTGACAGCAGCATTGTGGAGCAAGAAGGCATCCCAGGCCACCATGAGGTTCCTCAGCATGGGAAGAAATGCTTTATAATGGAAAGGGCTGCAAGATAGAGAAACACACTGATATGTAGAATGTCCTTGTCTCTCTGCCTCCTTATCATGTCTTGATGTCTTAACTATAGCAAGGCTGGATATTTCTCATGTTTTCTTGCTTTATTTTTTTCCTTGTGAGTTATCTGTACATATTATTTATTTATTTATTTTTGTGGTAAGAACCCCACCTTTTTCTTAACTAATTAATTGTTAGACGAAACTCTCCTTGGTTCCCTTTTTTTTTTCTTTTTAGTACAAATTAACACACGCTGATGCTATTCATTACTTCCTCCGGAGCAGGTTTTCCTTCCTTCCTTTCACATTTGAATCTCACCTATTTCCTCTCCCACCCTGCCTCTTTTACTTTGCTGTTATCTTGTTCATTTTACGCTGTGACATTCCAGCCACACTTCCACCTGTGTCTTCATCTTCTAATATTTCACCTGTTCTCTCACAGGGAGCTCTGTAAACCATATCCACTACTAAAGAACTCTACATTTTGTATGATAAATTTACTTTGTTCCCCATCTATTATTTAGGGAACAGCATTCCCAATATGGGAGTATAGATGGAGGTGTGTTAGTCCTGCGGTTGAGAGGAGAGGTTTCTTTTTATGAGGAAGTTCTGCATGCTTTCTGAGGCGGTGACATTGGAGAGAAGGATGAGCGAGATTCCCATATGTGGAGCTTAATAAATGACAATGTGTTGAGGCTAGGGCTATGTAGCTCAGCAGAGCCCTTGCCTAGGATTCAGGAGACCATGGGTTCAATCCTTCAGCCCTGCAAAAACAATTTAAAAAGACAATGCATTAACAGGGAACTCAATGTGTTTGGGTGTGTGTGTGTGTGTGTACACACACATATGTGTATTTGTGTACGTAAAAGAGAGATTATCTTACATATTTCTGTGTATAAATATTTAGAAAAAGTTGAGATAATATTACATATCCACTGTCTCCATAAATTTTGAAACTCATTATAGAATTGGTTCTTATTCGGTCAGGATTTCTATACATTAAGAAAAATGAAGGCATAGCAAATTGCAGTGATTCATCCAGATTAACAAAGAAATGTGGTGGAACAGTCAGACATGGAGAACCTGTGTCTTTATTTTGAGCTCTTTTCTGTGATATCAATTTGGATGATGTTAAACTAGCAACAAATATAAAAATGTGAGATTAATGTACAAGTATCATATCTTCTGCTGGTGTAAAAGGCTTTAAAGCTAAAGCAGACTGCATTCTTAATAATAATCTTTAATGTCATGTTGGAGCATTAGTTATGTCAGAGCATAAAAACTGATTTATATATTTATAATGAGGTTTCTTTCTTTGATGTATTAAGAGAAATGGGTTAAAAGTGAGAAGTTGATCAGTTCTTGATAATTTCAAATGAGTTATATGTATCCTAGCATCTTAAATCCCTATTTTTATAATCGACTTACATAGCTTATATTTAGATGGGTTGAATTTTCTTCTTACTCCATTAAAATCTGAAAATAATCTTATACTTGTAATTTACATTAGGATGTGTTGTAGAATTGCTGAGATGGTAATACTTTTAGTGTGTTAAATCTTGTTATGATAACTATATTTTAAAAATTCATGCTTAGAAGTAAATCACTACTGCAATCTGAAATTTTAAATTATTTTGTTAGGATTACCATAATCTTTGATTAATTATCTTAAATACCACTATCCCTTACCACTTATTTTATCAATATGACACAATATAGTACATCCAGATTAATTTATTATTATTTTTTTAATCTTAGTATTTCCTTTGAAAAGACATACAGTATACTTATGCAATCACTGTTTCATCCATGCAAATTTTGTCACTGTGTTATTGATGGCCAAATGACTCAATGACTTTGTTCTCAAATTTGAGTTAAAGTAAAAAATATAGGGAGAAATGCCGCTTAATATACATATATTTTTTTTGCTTTCCTTAAAATTTTGTGTAACAGAAAGCACCTGGGTAAATAATCTGAAGTTCAGGTTTTTTTTTGTTTTATTTATTTATTTATTTAGTTAGTTAGTTATTTTTTTATTCTCATGATTTTCCACAAGTCAAATGTTTCCAAAGGAATCTTGTCAAGTTCCATTTGGAAACTCCGTTAAAAAAAATAATAAAACAAAGGTCTTCTGCCTTTGTTTTCCTTTAATATAGAACCAGTAGTTGGGTCTTTGCCATTCCTATATAAATTTATAACTGCCTTGTAAATATCCACAAAATATCTTGGTGGGTTTTTCTTTGAGAAATGCTCAGTATTTTCTTTTTATGTATGGTATAGCATTAAACATATAGATCAAATAATGAAGAACTGAAATCTTCACTATTGCTTCAAGTATGTGAAAATGAAAAATATTTCCATTTATTTAGTTCTTCAATATTTTCATATATATATTTCATAGATATATTTCATTGTTTCATAGTTTTCCTCATGTAACCTTGAAAATATTTGGTTAGATATATACCTAACTAATGTTATTTTTGGAAAAGCTTAATTAAATAGTAATGTTTAACTTAAAAAAATAAGAAAATTATTTATATATAATTAGCTTTCAAATTATAAAAAAACAGCATAGAAAGAAAGTTTGCCTCTGGCAAGTTAGAGAATTTATGGATTGGTTTAAGTTAGATGCCCCTCATGCATACACAACAGGATTTTTAAATGAGGAAAAAAAATTCAATTTGAATATGTATTTATAAAATCATATAAAAAATCAATACATCTGAGTTTATCTGGAAGAAACTTAAATATGAACCTTGTATTTTAGGTATAATTTTCTGAGATTAATAAATAATTCTTATTAGGGATTAAAGAAACATTTTGCATACCTGAGATTTATGACTATGAAACGCAACCAAACTATGTAGTATTTCCATAATATTGCAGACATAAGGAGGTAATGAGAAGTATGTTTTCTTATTAGGTTTATGCAAATGATATAAAAGCAGAGAGTAATTCTTATGAGATAGCAATTAAACTCAGCCATGACACAGAAGCAAAAACAGTGATTACACTCCATGGGGTCTGTACACTTTCAAAGTAGGATTATTAACAAAATGCAGATTCAAGTCGAAACTAAATATGATTAAAAAATTATAATCATATCCTCAAGTGTAAAGAATATTTAATTAATACAACGTGGTATTTAATCTAACTTTTGTTAGGGTCTTGTAAAAGGAATTGTCTTTCTACTTTAAATTTTTTACCTTTATAATTTATATTTTAAGGGTTATTAGAACTAATAAAGCTTTCACATATACCAAAGTGCTTGTTTCAATCCCCTAGTACCTGTTATATCCCTACTTGTTACTGAGGAGAGTTGAACCATATACCATTGCTATAATGTAGCCAATACAAACAAATGAGTCAATTTTGAGAAAATGATCTGAGATTTAAAAATAATATGAGGAGGAATATAATGTATTTATTGAAGCCAGATAATGTTTCATCAATTATATAGTCTTGTAATTCTGTTGCACTAATGGTCTTACCTGATGAGAGTAGCAGATAGAAAAAAGAACATTTTGGTCAATTATATGGAAAATCAAATTAATTATACAAATGAATCTAGAAAGCACTCATACTGGAATGTAATTTTGTTCATAGCACAGAGGGTTTTTCCAAATTTTAATACTCATCCACATCTTAAAACCTCTTGTAATTTTCCTCTAGACAAAGCAAACAAATGAAGTACTTTTCAACAACTGCAGATTTTCTCAATTTTTACTGACAGACAAATTGATTCTATTTTTGTAGCCTATTAGAGTTGGCCAGTGATTCAATCAGGTGTCATATTTGAAATAGAGTGTTAATTCATTTCATTCATTTGCACTTCAAACATAATATACCTGAAAGAAATATTCATCTAAATATTGTCAATAAAAAGTATTTATCAGAATAATAGGTTTTCCTTTGAGAAACGCTCAGTATTTTCTTTTTCTGTATGTTAAAGTTAAACAAACAGGCATTATCTTTCAAGCCTAAAATTCTCTTTATTGCTTTTAAAGCCTACCAATAACTAAACCATATAATTGAAATTATATTGGCATATTTAGCTATTAAATGTGCTTTTAAATTTTCTTCCAGAAAATCATCATTTTATTTGCAATGAAGTTTAGTTGATTGGTTTTAGGTGTGGTAAACTTAGTTTTACTTCACAATACCATAATAGATTCTTGAGCATATTACGGATGATTTTAAATACTTAGAATTCCTTTAACTTATTCAAAACATTAATTATTTTCTCATTTTTTTAGGATATGTGTCACTGTAATTCAAGTGCATGCATTTTGAATAATCTTATCCTTTGAATTAATTTTCTGCTAATCTTTGGCAATAAAAGCCATGACTTTATCTGTAATATTATTGAACATTTGTTATTAGCTGAATAGTTTTTATTGGTGCATTACAATTATACATAATAGGATTTCTTATGCCCCATTTGTACATGCACCCAGCATAATTTGATAACTCTAATTCTCCAGGACCTTCCCTTTCCTCCCTCCTATCTCGCCTGACCCACTAGCTTTACTCTGCTGATCCATCTTCTATTATTTTCAGTATTATTTTAATTAATGCATTATAATTATATACATCAGTGGGACACTTTGTGGTTTGTTTTACGTGGACATAAGATAATTTGGTAGACTTCATTTCTGCTAGATGAATAATTTTTGCTTTATTAATAAACATGATTTCTAAGACTAAAAAATGTATTTGATCTATATTTTTCCTTACCATCTTCTTTCTTCTTTTCTAATATTTTATGTTACTTTTTCCCTTTTCTTTTCATGTAAAGAATATTCTTCAGCTATTCTAATTTTTAGCCTTGGATTTATTTTAATTATTGGTGTGTTATAATTAGACCTAATACTGAGAGATTCATTTTACCACTAATATTTTATTTAGTGCTATGTCTCATTGTGGTACTAGGATGTGGCACAACTTGGAAGATTCCATTTTCCAGAAATTTCCAATATCCTCCCTTCCTTCAACACTCTTGATGTCCTTGTATTGTGGTAAGATAGCCTGTTGCTCCCATTTTTCCCAAGTGAAAGAGAATTATAGAACACCAAAGAAAGAAATTGAAGACAACCTTAGAAGATGGAAAGATTTCCCAGGTTCTTTGGATAGGTAAAATATTTTCAAAATGGCCATACTACCAAAAAAGCTACACAGATTCAATGAAATCCTATCAGATACTCATGACATGCTTCATAAAATTAAAAAAAAAATAAGTCCTACATTTCATATAGAAGAATAAAAACCCGGGGTGGGGTTGTGGCTCAAGTAGCAGAGCACTTGCCTAGCATGCCTGAGGAGCACTGGGTTCAATCCTCAGCACCACATAAAAATAAAATAAAGATATAGTGTCCACCTAAAACTAAAAAAAAAACAAAAGAATAAAAACCCCAGAGTAGCCAAAGCAATACTGAGCAACAAAGCCAATGCTGGATCAGAACCTCATCTTAAATTATAGTGCAGAACAATAGTAACAATTGTATTGGCATAAAAATAAACATAAAGGCCAATGGGATATAATAGAAGGAACACACATAGCCACATAGGCACAGTCATCTGATCCTTGACAAAGGTGCCCAAAATATACATCAGAGAAAACACACCCTTTATAACAAATAGTGACAGGAAACTGGTTATCCATAAGTAGAAAAATAGAACAAATAGAACAAGATATTTGTCTCTATCCATCACAAAAATTAACTCAAAGTGAGTCAAAGACCTAGGAAATAGACCAGAAACACTGAAAATGTTAGGGAAAAAAATAACATGATGTCAATGCTTAAGGTTATTGGAGAAAATCTTTGCCAGCTACACTTCTATATCCAGAATATATAAAGAACTCAAAAAACTAAACACAACACATACAGAGACACACACACAAAAAGTAATCAATAAATTGGCAAATTATCTAAACAGACATTTCTCAAAAGAAGAATTGTAAACGCACAGGTAATACACAAAAAATGTTTCAAATTCTTAGCAATGAAGGAAATGCAAATTTAAACTACACTGAGATTTCATTTGGTATTAAAAGACAATCTCAAATAATATAAATAATGATAATTACTTGTGAGGATGTATGGATAAAGGTATTCTTATTCATTGTTGGTTGTACTGTGAATTAGCAGGACCATTGTGGCAATCAGTATGGAATTGTGCCTCTATATGACTGAGCTGTATCATTTCTTGATATTTATCCAAAATAATTAAAATCAGCATACTGTGGCCAATAATTATAAAAGCAAAATTCACAATAGCCAAGTTATGAAACCAGCCTAGGTGTCTGTCAACAAATGAATCCATAAAGAAAATGTGATGTAAACATACATATTTATTCACAATACAGTTCTACTCAACCATAAAGAATAGTAAATTTGCTCATGAAAGGATGAAACTGAAGTAGGTCATGCTAAGTGAAATAAGCTAGACTCACAAAGTCAAGGTCAGATGTTTCCTTTAGTTATTTTCTTCAGGTCAAGTCTGTTGGCATCAACATCTCCTAATTTTCTTTCATTTGAGAATTACTTAATTTGTGCTTGTTTGACAAAGGATATTTTCTTCAATGGACATAGGGTTCTGGGTTGAGACTTGTTTTACTTTGGCATTTAAGAAGTATTGTGCCTCTTTGGTCTCACAGATTATAATGAGCAATCTGCTGTCATTTGACATTTTTCCCTATAGGTAAGCAATGTTGTCCAGTTGCTTTGAACACTTTTTACCTTTAGTTTTTAGAACATTGCCTATTATGTGGCTTGTTTTGGTATTTTTATTTGGTGTTTGTCATCTGAAAGTAGTAGGTTTATGTCTCTTAGGACATGGCAGAAAAACAAATGAAATTCAGTTTTTCTTTCCATATGCTCAAAACATGGATCGTTTCTATGATTCCAAAAATGTGTTAAGATTGTTCCTTACCTGCAAGCAATAAATCGATTCTGGCCCTACAAGAGCTGGATGTTGTCTAATTCTTTGAATTCTGATGCTATTTGCATGGATTTAGCATCAGATCCCAAAAGTTGAGTGCTTAGTCTTACCAAACTGGGCCCACTTCAGCTGCCAGTCACAAGTCCTAGAGTCCTGAGCCTCTGATAGTCCAGTCATCATAATGCATAATAAGAATAACTGAAAGATAAGCACCCATGTGCCCATGTGACTGGGCAAAAAGAGTGATCTAATCCTAATAACCTAAGTGGAGAACCCAGGACAGCCTGTTTTTTAGATTCTTCTTGGCCCCTCTCTGCAGCATTCTTTCTTCCTAGGTAGAGGGTAGGGCCCATCTGAAATGAGGGTCTTACAATCTATGATGACAAAGTAGATCATAGAATTTCTTTATGGCCAGCCTTTCTGTGACAGGAGTGCCAGAGAACAATGTTCTGATTGTATTTTAGTGTCTATGACCTACCTAAGGAAAAAGGAATTCTCATTCAGTTTCTGCCTCGGGGAGAAAAAGTAAGAAGGTAAAATGAAGGGAGGAAAAGGGCAGAGAGATATTTTGATTCATGGATTCTTTGGAGGATAAAAGTGACCCAATATTACTAACTCTCACCTTTATCTCTATGAAGCTGTTTTGAAGCTACTTAGGACCAACAAGAAAAGACCAGATATTTTAACCTTTCTCTTCTAGCTATTTAGGAAATAACAGGAGTTGGAGTTATGAGAAGGAGCCATTGATAAAAACCAAAATATATGTCATCATATCACAATTTCTTTGTCAAATTTAAGGCCTATGAGTATTTATCACCTCAAGTAGTTTTTCCGACATGCCTTCTTCCTCTTCTTTTTTAAAACAACAAAAAGAAAAACTTTAAGTCTTTGTGGTATACTCCTACACATTCCTGAGAGTCTTTGTTGTTGCTGTTGTAGCCAAGGCTTGTTTTCTCTGATGCTCAAGTTGGGTAACACATTGTTCTGTCTTTGAGTTCCCTGATTTTTTTTTCCTCTGTATGTTCTACCCTGCCTTTTCAACCATCCACTGAATTTTTATTTCTATAATTATATATTTCAATTTTAATATTCACTTATTTCTTCTTAATATCTTCCATTTCTATTCCCATATGTATAATATTTATCATCTGTTTTGAGTTTTTTATGTTCTTCAGTACAGGGCCTCACATATGCTAGGCAAGCACTGTACTGCTAAGCTGAGTGCACAGCCCATTCACAGTCAATTAGCATATTCTTAATTATACATGAATCATTTATATGACAGTTGTTTGAAAATCGTGGTTATATAACTCCACATGTTTTTCTTTTCAACATATGCATGGACTGATTGTCCTTCTTTTCTTTTCCATGGATTAATTATCTTTATGTTTCTTTGGATGATTTTTTTTTCTATTGAAATTAGATATTCTAGTTCTGGGTATTATATTAAACAACTGAATCTTTTTTTTCTTTTTTCAAAGGTTCTGGGGATTGAACCCACAGCCTTGTGCAAGCAAGGCAAGCACTCCACCAACTGAGCTATATCCCCAGTCCCCAATTGGATCTTATATGGACCCTTTTTTTAGCTGTCTAAAATGCACACACACACACATATATACACATAAATTTATGAAATTCCTATGTGGAATATTATAAAACACATGAAATAAATTAAAGCAGGTAATGGGAGACCCATTATTGTTAAAATGTTGATACAAATCTCAACAAAATCCTAGCACACATATTTGTACATGTTGGAAAACTGACTCTAAACCTTACATTAAAAGGCTAAATAAAATAAACAATACAATGATGAAGAACACATTAAGTGGATACATTAAGCTTAATTTCAGTATGTAGTCCAAAAGTACTGCAGTTAAACAGCATGTTATTTATCAGAGATAAGACACACAGGCCAAGTGAATAGAGTAGCCCAGAGCTGGGCCCATGCAGATGCAATCAATATATCTCTGATAAGAACACAACTATTGTTCACAGGAAAACAGCTAATCCCTTCATTAAATGGTAGGAATTATTGGACAGCCATACAAAATAATATATATAGACCTTATTCCTTATAGAAAAATTAACTTAAAATGAATTACAGAACTAAATGTAAAATACAAAACTATCAATATTTAGGAGTGAAAAAAAAACCAGGAGAAAATATAATTACCTGGTGTATTGATTTCCTCATTAGTATGTTTTTCTCTAATTTTGCCTCTACTTTACCATTGCATATTAAAATACAGGCACTTAGGAGAGGTTTAAAGGAGTTGAAGAGAATTTTTTTACCAGATTGGAATAACATGTTTCTCAAAATGTATATGTCAGGATTATGATACTTAAGTTGTCTTTCACCAAAAACTATTCCTGATTGGAAAGCAAGGCTGAAATGAAAGTTAAAATATGTGTATGTTTAGAGAGGGTTATTTTTTCCTTCATTTGGTATTTAAATGTGGCAAGAATATTTGACTTATTGTAACATTGGAAAGGCAATGAAATATTTCATAAGTAGCTAGTCAATATTTTGGTTGCAAATGTATACTCTCCTCAATTTATTAAGTTGAATTACACTACAACTGATAAAGAACATTTCTATAATTTTAAAGTATAGTGTTAAAAATTAAACTCAAATACCTTTAGAATACCGACAATATGCATTTAAGGAATCTGTATTTTTGGCAAGCATGGGGACTTAAACTTATAAAACTCTTTTTCTGAACCCAAATTAAAGTAGTAGCAGTGGGGAAAACATAAAAAAAATATATAGACATATATTTTGACTCAGCACTCTTTTGTTCTATATAAGATTGAAAACCTTGGGGTAAATGATTATTACCTGCTAGAGGAGCACTATATTAATACTACTTACTGGATTACAGGGTTGTATTGAAAGTAGCTTTGAAAAGTAAAATGGAATGGGTCTTTTAGGTTCTGACCATCTAAGACATGAATCAAATCAGTGCTGAGCTGGAAAGTAGATAAGCCAGTGAGGAATCTACTCCCCACAAGTGTGATGAGTGACTAAGGTTCAGTGATTTGATTATCAAAGTAACTTTGAAAACAAGGTGAAAAATGAAAGCAGGAGGGAAACTGGTAAGAAAAAACTCGGTAAGAAATTACACAGGGATGATGGATTTTTTGTTATCAGTTCTGTTCTTAGGTATTTCCCATTTGAAGCAGGCACTGCTTCACCTAGTAGCAGTTAGGGTTAGGGATATAAAAGTGTGGTTTTGTTCTGTTTTGTCTTGTTTCATTTGCTAGCATGGCTTTGCAATTATTTATTTATGATTGTATTTTTTTTCTTTTGTCAACAGCACATAAAGAGTTGAAAAATAAGGAATTAAAAAGAAAAGTCATCGACATCAGAAAATCAAATCACATGATCTTATAGGTAGGAAAACACAAATCCTCCATGAAAATCTGTTAAAATTAACAAAGGAATATGTAAAGTTGCAAGATACAAAATTCAAAATAGTATAAAGAGTGGCATTACTACATAATAATAGAAAATTACCTGATATATTTTAAAAGTCATCCCGTTTGAAATAGCTGCAAACAGAAAGAAAAAAAAGAGAGAAAAAAATACCTAAGAATTAATTTAGTCAAAGATGTGGAAGATCTCTACAATAAAAACTATAAAGCATTGATGAAAGAAATGGAAGAGGGTACAAAGACATCCACTTGGAAAGACAACCTATGTTTATAGATTATAATAATTAATATTATCAAATTGCCAAAAGTCTACAGTACCTAAGGAAATATATATATATATATATATATATATATATATATAGAGAGAGAGAGAGAGAGAGATACCCTACCAAAATAGCAACCTTACACAAATTATCAAAAACTATTAAAATTTCTATGGAAACACATAATTTTCTGACTATCCAAATAAATCTTCAGCAAAAAGAGCAAGTCCAGAGTCATTTCACTTCCTGACTTTGGAACAGTCTGCAAAGCTGTAGTGGTCAAGGGAGAATGAAACAGGAACATGAAACAATGGAACAGAAAAGAGTGCCTACAAGTAGAGCTTTGAAACTAGGGGCACTTGATTGACAACCAATGTGCTAAGAATCTATGATGGAGAAGGAGACTCATTCCAATAAATGGTGCTGGGAAGATTGGGGATTCACATGAGAAGAATAAAGCAAGACTTCTATTTTCAACAATTAAAAAACTTGGGTCAAAATTAATTGAAGACTGAAATGTAAGAACTAAAACTATGAAACTACTAGAAGAAAACTTAGGAAAATGCTGTCAGATATTAGAATGAGAAGACTTGGTTTTGGTTTTGTTTTTACAGGGTTCCAAAAGCACAGGAAATAAGACCAAAAATAATTAAAATGCTTCTTCAAGTCAAAGAAAACAGCAGTCAGCAGAATGAAGAAATAAGCTGCAGAATGGGAGAATGAGATTAACATCTTGAATATATAAATAATTCCAAAGTCTTTATTGCAAAACAAAACAAAGAGCACAATTAAAATTGGGAAATAGAGGGCTGGGGCTGGTGCTCAGTGTAGAGCTACTCACTTAGCATGTGAGAGGCCCTGGGTTCTATCCTCTGCACCACATAGAAATAAATAAATAAAATAAAGGCATGTGTCCAACTACTACTAAAAAATAAATATTGAAAAAATAAGCAATAGGTCTAAATAGGTCTAATTTCTCAAAAGAAGACACACAAATGGCTAATACATGTGCTTAATACAACACTTAAAAGGTAATCAAAGTAGG
Source organism: Ictidomys tridecemlineatus (assembly GCF_052094955.1). NCBI lineage: Eukaryota > Metazoa > Chordata > Mammalia > Rodentia > Sciuridae > Ictidomys > Ictidomys tridecemlineatus. The sequence goes on along the minus strand of NC_135492.1, from coordinate 33,950,852 downwards.
AACTTGTTACTTGTAAGCATGACACTCTGCATTAGATTCCTGAAGTAGATTCAAAAGAAAAATCTTGAATCACTGCCCACTGGTGACCAGACCATGTGGGCAGCCCCCTCACCTCTGGGTCCAGGGATTTCCTTCTGCTGTCCAGAGAGACTTGCACTGAGTTTAAGGCAGGCTCTTCTTCCTCTGTCTCATTGGGTGCTCAGCAACTATAGTCCTCCCTATAATTTGAATCTGTCTTTAATACCTAGTAAAATTTCTGAGAGTGTCTGATTTGTTTGGAGTTTCCTTGCCTTCAGTTATCCATTTCTTTTGATATTATGTAATTGTTACTTTGATTTTTATGTGATTTTTTTGAAGTACAGAAGTAAATGTTTAACTTCATATTGTCTTGAATCTGGGTACCCTAAGTTTTATTTTCTTTATCTAATAATAAACTTGTTTTTACTATTATGGAAATTGCTATTTATTAGACACAGGTTAAAGTTTAGTCATATGTTGAAAACTCTTCATAATATAGACCTTAATCTTCAAAAGAGTCCTTACAGGGTGCTGAAATTATTAGTTCCACTTTATAGATGAGAAAGCTAAAGAAATGATATTTCACTCCCCAAGTTACAGAACAATAAATTACATAACTAAGATATAAAACTGTAAGGAATAACTTGAAAGTCCATGATTTTAAGTACAATATTTCACTATCCACATTTTATACAGGTTTTTATTAACATCTTAAAAATATAATTGTCAACCATTAATATGATTATGACTATAAAAATCTGAATAATTTACAAAATATACTGTAACATTTACTGAGGAAAACCTCATCACCCTTGCTCCATTGTAACTATAATTTTAATTGTCTTTCTGTTTACTTGCCACGGAGGTTCAGTAAATTTATACAGCAAAGACTAATAGGCTCATTATGATATAAAAAACTATGATATGGAAAGTCTTTTAATTATTTCTAATAAATCACTTTTCTGTTGCCAGTTTTAAATGAGCAACTCAGTTTAATTGCTGGATGATATCTGTGTCATGATCCAAACCCAGGCACATAGGACAGGTCACTTTGTCAGCCCTTAGGGAACATTTTTTTTCCCCTAACCATTGTTGAATTTCTCATTTAAAAGGCACAAATATTTCAAGTGCTTACTAAACCCATAGATTTGTTTTCATCTTGGTTTGAACCAAGTCATTCTCTCCCCAACCCCATTGCTACTAAATATCATACAACTGTGTTGTGGATTGAATAATAATTCAGAGACTAAGACTTTTTATATGTATGCCTTTCAGAATTCATACCTAGTGTGATGTGATACTTTCATTAAGTGTTTTCAGATGTAAATTGAAGGCACATTTGAGTAGGTGTGCTTATTCAGAGTGTTATTCTGCCTCTTCTTAACTTAACCTAGTTTAAAATCACTGGTTCTTCTTTCATGAAGCAGACAGATGTTTGTGCATAAAAAAGTACAACAGAAGTCTTTTGTAAACCTACCTTCATTTAGCATGACTTCAACAATGCATAGATAGAACTGATTTAGCTAAACATAACTTCAGTTAAAGCTAAAAGAGTCCATATTCTATTATAGTTTTTTGAAATTTAAGTCACAATTGTACACTATAGATTTAATAACTTAGATACATATGCTACAAATTACTGTTGAAAAATACTAGCCTTTTGTATCTTATTTAATGCAAGTAACAGTATTTTTTTAAATTGGCCAACTTATTAAAATAAGTGTGAATGTTATGCATTCATTTTGCAAAGTTGTGTGCTAATTAGTGAAACATCAATGTTATATCAATTTCAAACTTCAAATTTTGTTCACAAGTAATGCTGAGTTGTTTCTGTAGATATAGAATTATTGTACATTGTTATATAGTAACAGATCTAATGCATGTTATATATTGCATATAATTTATGTATATATTTAAAATGCATAAGTTAAATAAATATGTCCAAATTATTTTACTCATTAGTTTACAGTAGGTATTGAAATACCTTTAAAAACCAAATTGTATTCTAAAAATTTACTCCATTGTTAAATTACTTTTCAAGCAAGTGCAAGAAAATCTATTATTGTAAAACACATTTAGGTATTTGTGCTCTCTGATTATTTGAAGGTCTTTGTGTAAGATTACTTTAATTTATGTGTGTGTGTATGGCTGGAAAACAGCCTGTACATTCTTGTTGCTGTTATGGCTACCTGACAACTTAGTTCAGGAATTAGAATAGCAACTGAAAACATCATATCAAACTCTCTTTCACCCTCTGTTGTTATTTTTGGGAAACACTGCACATACATTCTTTTGGTTGTATTGTTACTACACTTATTTAAGTCCCTGATAAAATCAATAGTTTATTATACTTACCTCCAAACTAGATTCAACAGTAAAGGAAAATTTGTTTATAAGTCTTAATTAATAAGATGTATACCATACCTTTGTTTTATTTTGTTATTTATTGTGATGTGGTGCGGATCATCAAACTCAGTGCTTTACATGTGCCAGGAAAGTAATCTATCACCAAGCTACAACCCCAACACCAAGAAATCATTTTTATTCCTATCAAATCCTTAATAGAATTCTTAACCAGAAGAAGCAGAATAAAATAAAATTAAAGAAGAAGAAAATCAAAATGACAGATTATGGTATTCCAATTACTCATTCTTCCAACAGAAATAAAAAGTAACAATCAAACCAACTTTGTCAAAACTCTGGATCAGTGCAAGCTTGACCAAATGTTGAAGGGCTGATTTGCAAAGATAGGAAGAGATTTAGGGTTTGGCTTTGTTACTTTGTATAACCCCTGACATTAAGGATATCTCTTTCAAAACCCTATGTGAATATAAGCTAGGAAACAAAGACTTCAGTGACTGCATATGACACAAAATAAATATTTGCCCAAGGATTGGGAAATTCACTAAACAATTAGTCTTCTAAAATATCAAAAATAGCAAAACCTGGGGGAAAAAATTTGATTTCTAAGTTACCAAATTATAATATTCAAATATCAACTTTTCAATAAAACCCCACAAGGTATACAAAGAAAAAAAGACTATGAACAATTCAGAGAAACAAAACAACCTGACTGAAATCATCCCCAAGGAACTCTAGAAATGGAATTTACAAGACAACAATTTGAACACAACTATCTCAAGATGTTCAAAAAGAAAACACAGGGCTGGGGTTGTGGCTCAGAGGTACAGCACTTGCCTAGCATGCGTGGGGCTCTGGGGTTGATCCTCAGCATCACATAAATATAAAATAAAGACATTGTGTCCACCTATATGTACAAAATAAATATTCTTTAAAAACACAGGAAATGAACAGAAACAAGAAAAACAATATGAATAAAATAACAACATAGATAAAGAAGCAGAAATTATAAAGGAAAACAAATTCTGGAGTTGAAAAATAACTGAAATGAACATTCACAAGAGGTGTCAAAAACAGGGGTTAGGAGACAGATCACATTGTTGGCAGGTTTGAACATAGAACAACTTATTATGTATGAGGAACAGGAAAAAAAATCAAGACAAAAACTGATCAGAGACTATGAAACTTGAGTAATAACAAACAGACCAACTGATAAATGATATGAGTCCCAGAAATGGTAGAGAGAAAGGGGTAAAAGAATATTTGAAATGCTGTGCGCATCACATACCTGTAGTCCCAGCAGCTCAGGAAGATTATGAGTTCCAAGCCAGCCTAAGAAAAAGTCAGGCACTAAGCAGCTCAGTGAGACACTCTCTAAATAAAATACAAAATAGGCTGAGGATGTGACTCAGGAGTTGAGTGCCCTGGAGTTCAATCCCTGGTATCCTTCCCCAAAATAATAGTTGAAATGAAAATGGCTAACAACTTCCTAAATTTGATGAACTCCAAGTAGAATAGACTCATCAAGATTCATTAAAAGCAAAGAATTGTGAAAAAAACAAAAGAGCAGTGACCACTCAGTACAAAGTATCCTTGACAAGATTAACAACTAATTTCTCAGCAGAAAGGCTGCAGGATAAAAGACAGTAAGATGAAGTAAAAGCCTGTCAAGGAAGGATTTTTTTATTCTGTCAATGAAGGATTTTTTATTCTGTCATACAGTTCTTCAAAAATGAGGGGAAAATTAAGATATTCCTAGAAACAAAAGCAGAGTTCAACAATACTAAATACACCTAAGAAGAAAATTTAAAGGTGTCTTTCAAGAGCTATTCTTCAGGTTACAAAGACAACAGACATAACTAACAGCTTTGGAAAGAAAAATTTCTAGAAAAGAGAGTAAACAAAAAAGGAATGTTATTGTATTTTTAAGGCTTATAAATTATCTTATTTCAAATGAAATTTCAAAGACAAATGCATAAAAGAGGAATTCTAAATCTGTCACTGGTCAACAATGTATAAATAAATGCAATTTGTGAAAAATGGAAATAAGAGTATGAGAACAGAGCTGTACAAAAGAAAATATTTTGTACACTACAAAATTAAGCTGGTATCAATCTGAACTGCATTGGTATAAATATATGATGTTAAAGGAATCTGTATGATAATAAAAAAATTTTGCCTAAAATAATTACACAATAGGAAACCAAAATCATCACTATAAAACATAAAAGCACACACACAAAAAAAAAGTAGTACTGGAGGAAACAAAAGGGGAAAAAAGCAATAAAACCTACAGGAAATAAAATAGTAAAATAGCATGAAGAATTCTGTCTTATCAGTAATGAAATTTATGAGAATTAAACTTTTCAATCAAAAGGCAACCATGGGAAGACTGGATTTAACAAAAAACTCATACATGTGGTCTAAGAAAGACTCACTTAAGATTCAAAGACACAAATAAACAAAGGGAGCCCACATATTCCATGCAAAAATAGCCAAAAGCCAAAAAAGATGAGATGACTCAGCTAATATTGGTCAACATGGAAGCTAAGTCAAGACCTGTATTAAGAGACAAAGAAAACAATTCAATGTTGACAAAAGTGCTGGTTCATCAAAAAGATACAGTAATTATAAATATACTCACCAAACAACTAGAGACAAGAAGCAAATACTGATAGAATTCAAAAGACAAATTGGAGACTTTAAAATTCAATTTTCAATGATGATTAAGACATACAGGCAGAACAATAAGGAGGTAAAAGAACTGAAAAACTTTATAAACCAAATCAGACCTAAGACACATATGCAGAACACTCTATACAGTAGAAAACACAAATGTCTACACGAAACATGGAAGATTCTCCACAACAGACCACATATCAGGCTTAAAATAAATGTTGATATATTTTAAAGGACCGAAATACTACTAATTACCTTCACTGAACCATAGGAAATGAAGCTAGGAATCATTAATAGAAGAAAAGTGGGAAATTCCTAAATATAATTAATTCAAAAATTTATCTGGAGACAGATGACTAAACTGATGGACAGCCATATAAAGGGCTATGGGGACAGGGGTCTATATAAACACAAATTGGTTTTAGCTTTGTTAGAAATACCAAGATGCAACAAGAAATCAAATAAAGCTCAGAAATGAGTGGGCAAGGCAAACTTTCCTTCTGCCAGAAGGGCATGCTACCTAATCTGGCTAGTAAGAACACCTGAGCAGTGTGTCTGTTTTTATCCATTAACACAGAGCTCCCCTTGCCCTGAATGGCGGAGATCAAAGTTACCATCTATGTAATTAGCCAATTTAAAAACTGGGGTGGGCAAAGGGAAGGGCTGTAATTAAAATGGCTACAATTGGATGCAATTAAGGGTAAATACTATACTCGGAAAACAAATTAACTTTTTATTTCTCACAGCTTTTTAAGAATAAATATTTTGCTGCTGATCTTTGGTTAAACTAATTCCCCCCCCCCCCAGGAGAAAGTTTTACTTAATTGTTGAAACTAACCTGTCACATTCATTTAATGAAATTATAAAAGGGAGTCATGAAAATAGCATCACTATTCAGATAAGGCAAAACGGAGTTTGATATATGCTACTCATTCTATTACTTAAATACTCAATATCTCAAATTTTCTCATCTATAAAATGTAGACAATAACTCTTTAACATATCGTATAGTTATAAGTTTAAAGTATATATGAAGTGCTTAGTGTCTTACATGCAAAATGTAAATCCTGAGTAAAATTTAGCTATCATTTTTAACAATTTAATTGGTATATGTATAATGTTAATTCCAACAGAATAAAAGATTATTCTCTATAAAGAGAATATACTAACAATATCTTAAAAAGTAAAAAATGCAACTTTTTTCTTACTAATTAAAAAGCATTATTTCTAATAAACATTTTAATTGACCAAAATATATTATAAATTATACAAATGCAGTACATAGATTTCTGCATCCTTCCTGACATTGATCACACTAAACTTTAAATGTGATATAAAGAAAAAGGGAGAGGCAATAAATTTAAACAAAATCATAGGCTTGAAATATAAAGCTATCAAATTCATAACTTTAATATATGTAAATGTTTCTTGGGATTTATAAAATGTATATAAAGTTAATCTAGTAATGAACTTAAACTAACACATGTGACAAGATTTATTATTATTTGGAAATTGCTTGTCCTTCCTAAAGTTCCAGGTGTTGGAAACCAAGTCATCAATGGGGCAATGTTAAGAGGTGATAGGATCCTTAAGAGGTGGAACATAGTGGGAGATTGTTAGGCCTCAGAAGGGATTAACAGACTAGGGTCTCTTGTGGGATCCAAGTTAGTTCTCATGAGAGGAGTTGCTTGCTATAAAAGTGCAAGACCACAAACTTTCCATTCCCTGGCTTCCTGTTGCACAGGATGTCTCCCTTTCATACTTGCATTACATTTATGCTGTCACTACAGGCCTGAGTGTCAATGTAGACACTCAGTCTTAGTTTTTCATTTTCCAAAACTGAACTAAACTGAGCCTTTTTTCTTTGTAAAGCATCTGACCTCAGGTATTTTTTAATAAAAATGAAAGAGATTGACAACATTATACACACATCAGTATAACAGAATAAACCAAACTAAGAATTTTTTAATGATTCTGTAACTAAATAAAAACAAGAACTAAATTCAAAGACACAAGTAGAACTATACTATTTAATTTAACATGTAATGGCATACAACTGAAATGTGTATTTTTGTTACGACTGGCACTCTTCTAGGTCCTTGATGGAATTAAAGCAGCCTAATGTCTCAAAAAATACCAAAGACCAACCATCAATCAAGAAAACAGAATTCCAAGACAAAAGTAATCTGAGTCATATCATCCACATTTATTACATAAAGAGGTGAAATTGTTGGATCACAATTAGCTCACAAAATTATGACCCATATTCAGTTTGTCTATATAACTAATAATTTCTTAATTTGGAGAAAGTGCACAATGAATGATAACTAGTTTGATATTTTTATACTCCACAAAGAGCATTCATCTTTTAAGTTACTGAACAGGTAATTTAACAGCAGGGTTAGAATTTATTTTTTATGCAGTACTGGGGTAGAACACAGGGTTTTATCCATGCTCAGCAGCACATCATTTTACTTCAGAAAATGTAAAGGCATTGATTAATTGAAGTACTCACCTTACAGTTAATATTAGGTATCTCTCTTATGTGGTGCTTGAAAATTCAACTGGGAACTATTTGTAGGTTATAAATTACCATTCATGAACCATGGTAATTAATCCAATCTATGTCTTTTAAATGGGAGCACAGTAAATAACTTCTTTTGGGTGTTTTGTTGGCTTCTTTGTTTTGAACAGGGTGTTTCCTTGTGTTGCCCAGGATGGTCTCCAAAGATTTACTTAAAGGGATAACAAGTGTAAGGGGTGTCCAGCGGAGCGTCGCAGGGAGAGACCACACAAGAGACTTACTCCATGCAATTGGCAAAAGGGGATTTATTGGGGATCCATTCAAGCGCTGGGACTCTGTGCCCACTCAAGAAGGGAGAGCGGCTCAGAGCCTAGAGCAAAGGTCAAGCAGAGCTTAAGTACACTTTTTGGAGAGGGCGGTGGGCTTTGCATACATCAGAACGAATCATCATGAGGTGCGGGAAAATTGAACAACAACTCTGAGACGTGATTGGCACATTCATTGGTGGGAACAGGTTGGGCGGGGGTGATTGATCATTCCTAAGCGGGTTACACATTCAAACTGATTGGTTCGGACCCTGTGAGGAACTGCACAGGGCCCTAGGCTAAATGGCCAGTAGGGCGTAGTTTTAATTATCTCAGGAATCTGGGTGTAACAGAGGAACTTAATACCTAATCTTTTACATTCAAGCTTTCCAGCTTAGAAACTTTACCCTTTCACAAGCAATTCAATAATAAAATTCTAAAGCTTAGATAAACAACAAAAAGTAAGTATTTTTAAACATATCTTTAGTCTTAAAAAAAGTTTACTAATAAAAATCACATTAAAATAATCAAAAATCCTTAAATACAAAATAAGAATTAAAAAAAAATCAATTCCTTTAAGAACACTTCAGAAGTATTTTGAGTCATACAGAAATGTTTTATTTTGCAAATTATATTTGCAATCACATTTAAAAACTATTGTATTAAGGTATGGTTTTCAAAGAAAGAATTTTAATTTCATAAACTGGCTGGTATTTTCCATTTTATGATAATTCATAATTATTAAGAGATGATCTTTAAACCTAAATAGAAAACGTAAGAAATAATGGCTACACTGTTAAACCTGCTAGGAAATGGGCAAGCTGCACAAAACTAAACATTCTTTGTGGAGTATAAAAATATCAAAGTAGTTATCATTTATTGAGCTCTTTCTCCAAACCAGGAAATTATTCTTTATGTAAACAAATTGTATATGGGCCATAATTAACATACATTTTTTTTATTTCCAGCTTTTAGTCATGTACCTGGAACATGTAACAACTTTTCTGGAATTCTTTACAATATTCTAGTGCTGGTGTTACAATAAGCAAAAGCTCAAAACTTATCCCTGACATTCAAGTTTGAAGAAGGGGTCACTTGCCACAAAAAGCATAAAGAGAATTCCACTAGTGATCAGTATGGGCAAAAATTCTGTGAATGTCTATTAAAAATCTTGGTCTTTATTTCAGGATGAACAAGATGTCTGTGACAGAGGGGTTTTAAGCAAAAGTACTACCAAAGATTTGCAGTTTTTAAATGACCACTTGAACTTCAGGGTGAAATAATTGACAGGAGTAGACTGAGAGAGACTAAGTAAGTATTGATGACAAAACAGCTATGGATATTAATAATGATTATCATACTATGTGCAGTATGGGAATTAGCCACTTTAAAAACCCTAATATTTCAATCACAATTTGCAACAGAATACTCTTGGTCCTTATCCTCAATGAGGATGTGATTTTTTGAGAAAAAGGACTAGGAAAGTTTATTGCTTTGCTAGCAAAGGAGAAACATAGGGACTCCTGTCCCAAAGCCTGTGACTCTACATCAGGACGGACAGGAGGTTTTAAAGGAACTCTTCAAGGGTTACATTCCAAGTATGCTCTGGGAGCCCTGATGGCATGTTTAGGATTCACTTGTTAATTTGGGAAATGTTCACTTCCCAGATCCTCAGCAGGCATCTCCTTCCTGTAGAGGGTGTGTTCAAGGGCAATTAACTAGAGGAAGAAAAGATAATACAGTCTCCCTAACTTTTAAGGGAAGGGAGAGCAGAAAAGAGAGAAAAAAAATTTTTTTAAATACTTCTTAGAGGAATGAGGGCTATATTCAGAAGGTGGAGGGTCCACTGTTAAAATTCCATTCCTTTGTTCAATGAATATTTACTCTCCACTCTATGCCTGGCAAACAGTGCCAGTTCTAGGAATTGGAAGTACCACAGTGAAGAAAACAGAATGAAGAGAAAGGACAGGTTGAAAAAATCATGAGAAAATAAATTCCTAAACAATAGGATAGAGTCAGATAATTATTTGTTATAAAAATATAGCATAATAATGTGACATTCAGTATCTAAGGAAGGGTATTCACAAATAGTAATATCTGATTTTCGATTCTAGTGGTAAGAAAACAAGTCATTTGAATGTGTAGGGTAAAGGACATAATATGCAAAAGTTTCACAATAGAGCCTGGCATTTAGAAAATAAAGTCATGGTGTCTGAAGGATGGAGGTACAGGAGTAGATGAGGGCTGCCAGACAGGGCATAGTTACAGATTCAAGGTTTTATAAGGGAGGAAGACTGGGCTTTCTAAGTAAAATGAAAAGCCACCAGAAAATATTAAAATGATGAAATAATTAATTTATGTTTAGAAAAAGCCATTCTGGCTGCTATATGAAGACTAGATTGAAGTGGGCAGGAGGAAATCACAGCTGAATCAAAGGCTGAGACAACTGCTTTCTTCTGTCTAGGATATTTTAAATAGAATAGAGTGTGAAATTATCTCTATGGTGGGAAAAATATTTGTGTTTCTAATATATTATTCCCATACCCAATAAACACGATATTAATTTTATTTATTTCAATAAACAGCACTCTATACATGTGAGAAATTAAGTTGGTTTTTGAATAAGAATGACCCTAAACTACAAAAAATAAATAAAAGTTACAGTAAAATAGCACATCGTTCATTACTAATAGGAATTGTAGCTCCATATTCAGTGAAGCACAGCTATAGTCTCTCTCTTCCACTGAATATAATTAAAAATTCTGGGTAAAACACAAAAACAAAATTTAAAGAAAGCTACTTTAGGGCTCTAAAAGATAAGAGGAAGAGTGAGTGTGTGTGTGTGTGTGTGTGTGTGTGTGTGTGTGTGTGTGTATGTGTGTATGTATGTGTGCATGTGCACACTCACCAGGGACAAAGTATATAACCCAAAGTCACACTCCCAGTGTCTTCCTCCTCCAGGCACTTTGCTCCTACCTAATGTTACAGCCAGGTTAATCAATATCAGTGTATTAATTAATTATTTATATAAAGGCTCTCATAATCATTTCACCTCTAAAAATTCTTGCATGGTCTCATAGATGAGCTTGTTGAGGATACTTCATGTCTAAATAATAAAAAAAAGAAAAAAATATCTATGTACATGATAAATTATTACTTTAAAAATTTGTTCTTTTTAGATATACATAACAGTATATTTTGACATACATACATGGACTATAACTTTCCATTCTTCTGGTTGTACATAATGTGAAGTTACACTGATCATGAATTCATACATGAACATAGGAAAGTTATGTTCAATTCATTGTACCATTTTCCCTATTCCTATACCCCCACAATTCCTCTCATTCCCCTTTCTCTAATTTAGTGAATTTCTATTTCCCCTCACCCTCCAGTTATTGTGAATTACCACTGTATATCATTTGGATAACATTTGGCTTTTGGTTTTGGATTATTTCAGTTAGCATGGTATTCTCCAGTTTCATCCATTTACCAGCAAATGCCATAATTTCATTCTTCTGAATGGTCGAAGAAAATTCCATTCTATCTATGTACCAGTTTTTTTATCCATTCATTATGTTGAAGGTTGCCCACGTAGGTTGGTTCCAGAGTTTAGCTATTATAAGTTGAGCTGCTATAAACATTAATGTGGCCATGTCACTGTAGCATGCTGATTTTAAGTCCTTTCAGTATATGCTGAGGAGTGAGATGACTGGGTCAAATGGTGGTTCCATTCTAATTTTTCTGAGAAATCTCCTTACTGCTTTACAGAGTGGTTGCACCAATTTGCAGTCACACCAACAACAAATGAATGTACCTTTTAACCTACATCCTCGCCAACATTTATTGTTACTTGTATTCTTCATAATTGCCATTCTGACTGAAGTTGAGATAGAATTCTCATTGTAGTTTTAATTTGCATTTCTCTAATTGCTAGAGGTGTTGAACATTTTTTCATATATTTGTTAACTGATCATATTTCTTCTTTTGTGAAGTGCCCGATAGTTCCATTGCCCATTTATTGATTGGGTTATTTTTTTTTTTTAGTGACGTTTTGAGTTCTTTATATATCCTGGAGATCAATGCTATAAGGAGCAGATGGCAAAGATTTTGTCCCGTTTTTTTAGGCTCTCTCTTCACGTTCTTGATTGTTTCCTTTGCTGTGAAGAAGCGGTGTAGTTTGATAACACCCTATTTGTTGATTTTTTATTTTAGTTTTTGTGCTTTAAGAGTCTGGTTGAGAAATTCAGTTCTTGAGTAGACATAATATAGATTTAGGGCTACTTTTTCTTCTAGTATGTGCAGGGTCTAATGCCTGGATCCTTGATCCTCTCTGAATTGAGGGGTTTAATTTAATTTTGCTATATAAGGATTTCCAGTTTTGCCAGCACCGTTTGTTGAACACGCCATCTTTTCTCCCATGTATGTTTATGTTGTCTTTGTCTAGCATAAGATAACTGTATTTATGTGCATTTGTCTCTGTGTCTTCTATTCTGTACCACTGGTCTTCATGTCTGTTTTGGTGATAATATCATGCCTTTTTTGTTACTATAGCTCTCTGGTGTAATTTAAGGTCTGGTACTGTGAAGCCTCCTGCTTTACTATTCTCACTAAGGGTTGCTTTGGCTATTCTGGGCTTCTTATTTTTTCAAATGAATTTCACTATTGCTTTTCCTATTTCTATGAAGAATGTCAGTGGAACTTTATTAAGAATTGCATCAAATTAAGCTAAATTATTAAGAGAAAAACTACACTGAAAAGAAGAAGAGACAGGAAAAACAATTCATCATATAATTATAAGGTGGAAAATACTTCCCTTTTGTTATTTTCTTATAAAACATAAATCATGTATCATTCATATATATTATATATATATATAAACAATTTTTGTGTTCTATTATTTCCTCATATTATACATAGAATCATTTCTTTTATTATTTACAAAAATTTAATGAAATTTTAAATGGCTACCTAACATAGTAATTGATTAACATTCTATAATTATTAACCATCTTCTATCAGTGGATATTTCCTTTACTTAAAACATTTAGCTGTTCTAAATAACTCTATAGTAAAAATATCCATGCATAAATCTTTATATAGCTGTTTATGGTAATGAAAGAAAATTGACTAATTAAAAGTTATTAACAACATTATGAAACAAATATAAAGTGATAAAATATGAAACATTGTAGAAATTTTCAAATATTTGTATGAAAAATAAAAAGGCAGACATAATTCTACTATTGCCAGTATTCTGAGAGATTTGTACAAACATTTTAACATATTTGATATATATTTTATAACTTGAATAAAATATATGTTTTAATACTGTTTTGTAAAACAACTTTCAATGTCTCCATCGGGTTTTATGCAATGACTGATGTTTTTATTTTTTAAATATTTTTTAAGGTGTTGATGCACCTTTATTTTATTTATTTATTTATATGCTGTGCTGATAATCAAACCCAGTGCTTCACATATGCTGGGCAAGTGCTCTACCACTGAGCCACAACCCCAACCCCAATAACTGATTTTTTTAGAAGACAGATAAATATCACACTCCATAAGCATAAAAATATATTCCTGCTGTTACTCACCCTAGAACATCCTGGCTAGCATTGTCCATTTAAGAACTAACTTGATTGACAGTGGATGCCTAAATATAAGCATCTGTATTTTGTGAACCTTAAGTATTTCACAATACTCTTGCTCCAAATCTATTTTCTCCTTCACGCTGGGCATATGGCAACCTAGCTACAGACTATATTTTACAGGTCCTTTGTGACTACAAGTAGCCCTGCATATATGAGTCTAAAGAAACAATAAAAACTCAAAACAAACGAACAAAATCCTTGAATCCTTCCATTAGGTTTCTTTTCCATGGACTAGAATAGCAGTCAATAGTAACAGCTAAATCAGGTCAATGATCTCTTTTTCTTTGGCCTATAGGCTACAAATGGCTTTTACACTCTTAAATTCTTTACAATCATAGGAAGAGGAGGAGGGATAGGAAACTAGGAAGGTCTTTGGTGAATGATAATTTTTTAAAAATTTCCAGTCACAGACCAATACTTTTGTAAGACAATTAAAATGTTCTTATAAAAATGAAGCAAAAAATACTAAAAACACAAGCCCCAATATTTTATTATTAGACTCAAAAATCATAGTTAATCTGCTGCATATGTTTACTTTCACTTTCTATATTGACATAGTTGAGGACCAGTTACACCCATATTCTAGACAAGGAAGCATAACTGCAGGAAATAGTAGAGGAATAACAGAGAAGAGACAAAGGATATCTTGAGTAGCTTAATCAGCACTCAGGACTGTTAGGTAAGGTTAATATGCTTCCTTCCTTTTTAAAGCCACTATATTTTGGGTCTTAGCTATTGTTCAAAATAATAAAGCATTCATATTAAAAGGGCTAATATTGTCTGTTGGGGAAGCCTCTCAGTTCACTGGAAGATGATTGCCAACTCTTTGAGATATCCTCTCTTTAAATTCTTTATCCCCAATCCTCATTCCTCCTTCAAAGACATATGCTTTCTATTTTAAATAGTCTTCCAAAATATATCTCCAAAGTAAATTAAAACCCACTGAGCTTTCTATATATAATATGATAAAAAACAAATCCCACCTACGAAAAGAATTAAAGGAGTTTTAATGCAATAATGGTAAAAAAGAAAGGAAAGTGAAAGAAAGATGTTTAGATATTTAGGAAATAAATCTGGTGTCTAACCAGGTATGAGGGGTTATGAATAGATGTCAATGATAATTCCTAAATTTCCAGCTTACATAACTAGGTACAGTTTGGCACATTCATTGAGATAGAGCAGGCAGAACAGAGTTTGTAAGGGAATATCATGAATTCATTTAGACAAGTGATGGTCTGCTCACGTTTATTACATATATAAGGTCTAACCCAGTATGTGTTCCTCTCTGTGGACAAAGATACAGAAAAATACCTAAAGAATTTCCCACATTCCTCACATTCAAAAGGTATTTCTAAACTATGACTCTTCAACACTAAGAAATCAAGGATCAAAGAAAGGCTTCCCACAATCTTTGTATTGCTAGCATTTACCATTTTCTTTACTATGTTTTCCATTTCAAGGACTTCCCTTTGGTTCAGAGACAGTATTCACCTCCCTGCTGAAATTAACCATTCCATTTTTTTATGTTGCCAGCTTTTACATTAGAGCCCTTTATTGAACTTATTTTATTTAGGAATCATTATGAAACAGTTCTTCAGTTGATTGAATTCTGTTTGTTTCGAGTTCTAATTGTCTCTTGATTACTGTGCTTTGAAACTTTTGGTTGAAGTTCTTGTATATTATAATCATGAGGTATATGATAAAAGGTATTCTTTATTGCTTGGAAATTGATACAGATTTCCTTCTGATATGACTTTAGCACAAGATTTGAATTGATGTATTAAAAAGGTGAGCTAGGTATAGCACAGGCTTCAAATTATTTAATGACACTTGTTCTTTGGGGTGGGTAGCTGTCAAATATCTTTTGTTGTCCTCATAAAAGCTCCACACTCAGTCTTAAGTTTTCCATTTGTACTCAGAAAAGGTCTCTTGTGCAATGTGCTTATTATTAAACAGTTGTTATGTTGGCAACAAAGGAATAAGCCACAGGGGAGGTTTTTCTTTGATCTTCTGATTCATATTATCTTAGGTCAGCATTATGACCCTGAGCCTCATGTATTCTGGCCTTCTCAGTGGTCATTCTCCCCTCTCCGACATAGTCTGATCTTGGTATATAGTCCTGCCCCTTCCTCAAAGACTGAGTGTTTGCTCGTTTTTCCTGTTCTCATTTCCCAGCTGCAAAGGGGTTTTACAAGTGACCTGATAATTGCAGGAGCTCTCCTAACCAACAACGGCTTTGTTTGAAAAGAAAAAAAGCAGGGAAAGCCTTGATAGGAAGTATATTATCTCTTTTGCTAAGGCTGCTATATTGTTCCCCTAATTTCCCACTATAGGGAATAGGAAGGAAGGAAGGGAGGGAGGGAGGGAGAAAGGAGGGAGGAAGGAGCTATAAGAGAGTATGCATTCCCCCTACATTTGAGGCTTCCAAGGCCTTCATATTCTTGCATCAATACACATTTGAGGTTCTACCAATGCAAGAAAGTCATCACCTTTCTTCTACAGGTATCCTGTTTTATTTTATCCAGTTAATACTTGCATGATATCTCTAACTCCAGATATCTATCTCTCTTTAAATATTGAGTTAGAGCAAGAAGAAATAGCTTTTCTTATATCTCAGCAACCAAACATCCAACCATCAGGAATACTGCTTCCCTGTGAGGTGTGTAAAAGAGAGATTTCACTAACACTCAATACTAGACATCCAGAGTACCTTAGAGACTTAAAATTTGGGGGTATATTAAACAATAAAATGGGACAAAAGTAGTAGTGGGCTGCTGTCAGGTACAGTGGAACTGTGGAAAACTGAATGGAAAAAAATGAGAAATACAACTTTCAGATCAGAGGGGCATCCTGCCCTAGGCTGATCCAGAGGCTGTTGGACACAATAAATTGGTACATAAACGATTCCCTGTGATGAACAATTAGTCAGGTAGACCCAAGGCAGGAGCCATTTGGAGCCAACCATAGGGCCAGAAAACACAGAAATCAAAAACTCAGATCCAAGAAAACAGTCACAGCTCCCATACAGAGGACAGGCAGATATCATCCACAAGACCTAGTATGAGTCTGGCAAAATCCAGATAAATTTTGTCATGGAGAGTATATTGCTCTGGGGGGAATAACAGTTGGAGAAGCCAGGGAGAATCTGACTCCTTTCCCCCTTTCAGTTCAGTATCTCACAGGACCAATTGCAGTAGACTGGAAATTTGAATGGATGGGTGCATCTGCACTGGTAGACCAACCCCAAGAAGCTAGGAATGATACAAGACCAGCTGTGGTGGGAGTGGAAACTGAATTGGCAGATGTGATTGCCCCTGGGAAAAGATGCCGAGAAGCCATGAAGAGGGGTACTTGCAAGCAATAGAAGCAACAGGGGACTGGCTCCCCTGTGTTACTAGTGGATGCCTGGGAAGACTCCTGGGGTACATGCTCCCAGGATAGTTAGGCATCTGATGAGCTCTAAAGGTACACTGATTTAATATCTTCACATTACTAGCTGTGCAATAAAGTATGTGGGACCTCACTAAATACAAGACCTCCATCTATACAAACTCATCTCACATAATCCAGTTGCAGCTTCACCCTGGACAGTAGTTGACAGTGTTTCCCATGCCAAACTTCATCTTACTACTGAGAAGAAAAGCAGATGTTTTTGAATTCCAACTAGAATCTTGGTGAGCATCACAATAAAAGAAAGGAGTTGACAATGGACGGCCCTACTCTTTTGTCCTGTGCATATCTCAAGAAAAAATGTTAATGGAAAGAAAGTTGAGTACAGACAGTGAGCATATATTATCATTGACATTTTTGCCCACTGCAATGGAAATGACTCCTTAATTTTTCATCAAGATAACTATAAACACTATAAATTCATAGGATAAAAACTCTGCTGTGCGATTGGAGTTGTGGCTCAGTGGTAGAGCACTTGCCTCACATGTGTGAGGTACTGGGTTCAATCCTCAGTACCAAATAAAAATAAAGATATTGTGCACATCTACAACTTAAAAAAAAACACACACACCTGTTGCTTCAGATCCATTCAGATAGATGGGTAGACACAAGCAATAAAGAGAACAAACCATCCCCCAAAACTCCATGATGCCTCAACACAGACTCCAGGAACACCACAGTAGAGGAAATGTCAAGACAGGGAATTTTGAAAGTTCACAGTTAAACTGATCTACAAAGTAAAGGTGATATTAGGAGTAATATCAAAGAGAAAAATACATGAGGTGAAAGATCACTTCAATAAGAGATAGAGATCCTGAAGAAGAATCAATCTGAAATAAAGGAATTGTTAAACCAAATTAAAGATTCAATTGAAACCATCACCAATAGACTATATCACTTGAAAGAGTTTTAGGCAACAAAGGCAAAGTATATAATGTTGAAAATAAAGTAGATTATGGAGAAAAGATGTTAAGAGACTAGAATAAAATTTTCAAGAAATATGGGATAATATGAAAAGGACAAATCTAAGATTCATAGGGATAGAAAAGCCTCTGAAGTATACACTAAAGGAATGCACAATCTTTTCATTGACAGGATATCAGAAAATTTTCCAAAACATGATAAATGAAATGCAGGCATACAGGACTCCAAGTATAAAAATTACAACAGACCCAAACAAAGGCACATCATTATGAAAAGACCTAACAAAATAAGGATAGGATTTTGAAAGTTTCTAGAAAAAAAACTCAGAGGTCAAACTTAGAAGTAAACCAATCCATATCTCAGCTAGTTTTTCAAGCAAGACTCTAAAAGCTGGAATGTATTAGAATGATAGAATAATATACACCAAACACTGAAAGAAAATTGATACCAACAAGTAGATATCCTGCAAAATTAAGCTATAGAATTGAAGATGAAATAAAATCCTTCCACAATAAACAAAAGTTAAAAGAATTAACAAGTAGAAAGCCCACACTACAAAACAATAGAATATTTCATAAAGAAAAAATTAAAATACAAAACAGCAGAGGGAGAAACCAAATTAGAATAACAGTCAAGCAAAGTGAAATCTAATTCAACTTAAAAATTAGAAATAAATCAAAATGACAGTAAATAATAACACTGTATGTTAATGACTAAACTTGTTAATCAAAAGACATAGGCTGGCAAACTGGATTAAAAAACAAGACCCAACAATATGCTGTCTCCAAGAGACTCAGCTCATAAGCAAAGACATGCAAAGACTAAAGGTGATAAGATGGGAAAAAATATCACTCATATGTATCTCCTAAAAAAACAGGGATATCAGTTTTTGCTTCTCATTACTCAGGATTGAACCCAAGGGTGCTTAATCACTGAGCCACATCCTTAGCCCTTTTATATGTTTTTAATTTTGAAACAGGGTCTCACTAAGTTGCTTAGGGCCACACTAAATTGCTGAGGCTATAATTCTCTTACCTCAGCCTCCTGATCCACTGGGATTACAGGCTCACACCACCATTCCTGGAACAAGCAGAATTGTCTATTCTACTACCCAAAACACTATACAGATTCAATGCAATTCCTATCAAAATTTCAATGACATTCTTCATAGAATTAAAAAATTCAGTCATGGATTCATCTGGAAAATAAGAGGCCCAGAACAGCCAAAGCAATCCTTAGCAAGAAAAAAAAAGCAGGAGGCATCGCAATCCCAGACCTTAAATTATACTACAGAGCTATAGTAACAAAAACAGCATGGTATTGGCACCAAACAGACAAGACCACCAATGGGGACAGAATAGAAGACACAGAGACAAACCGTCAAAATTCAGTTACCTCATACTAGACAAAGGTGCCAAAACATACATTGGAGAAATATCCTCTTCAACAAATGGTGATGGGAAAACTGGAATGACAATTATTGAGAATACAAATAGGGCAGGGGAAATCAATATTTAGTAGAATGAAGTTTAACTCCTATCTCCCATCCTGCACAAAACTCAAAGTGAATCAAAGACCTAGGAATTAGATTAGAAACCCTGCACCTGCTACAAGGAAATGTAGGCCCAATACTTCAACATATGGGCTCTGAAATTTGACTTCCTTAATAAGACTCCTGAAATGCAAAAAGTAAAATCAATATTCAATAAATGGGATAACATCAAACTAAAAGGCTTCTTTTCAGCAAAGAAAACAACTGAGAATGTGAAGAAAGCCTGCAGAATGGGAGAAAATCTTTGTCACCTGCACTATGAATAGAGCACTTATTTCTACTGTATATGAATAGTTCAAAAAACTTAACACAAAAAAATCAATAAATGGGTGAAGAAACTGTAAAGACACTTCTAAGAAGAAATCTGAATGGTTAAAAAATATGAAAAAAATGTTCACTTTCTGACAATTAGGGAAATGCAAATCAAAACTACACTGAGATTTCATCTCACTCCAGTCAGAATGGAAATTACAAAGAATAAAAATAGAGGCGGGGTTGTGGTTCAGTGGTAGATTTCTTGACATGTAAGACACTGGGGTCAATATTCAGCACCACATAAAAATAAATAAATAAAATGTATGTCCATCTATAACTAAGAAAAAGTTAAAAAAGAAAAAAAGACAGAGAATATAAATTAATAATAATATAAATTAATAAATGTTGGTGAGGGTGTAGGCAAAATATTGTGGCGAAGATGTGGGACTCATATTATTGGTGGAACTGTGAATTAGTGCAAACAATCTGGAAAGCAGTACAGATACTCCTCAAAAAATTAGGGAATGGAACCACCATATGACTCAACTATCCCATATGACTCAAATCACCACATGACTCAACTCCTCATTATATAAAGACTTAACTAATATCTGCATACTACAGGGACACAGCCACATCAATGTTTACAGCAGCACAATTCCCAATAGCCAAGCTAGGGAACCAACCTCAGTGCCCTTCAACAGATGAACAGATAAAGAAAAGTAGTATATATGCACAATAGAGCATTACTCAGAGTATTACTCAACCATACAGAAGAATAAAATTATGGCATTTACCAGTAAATGGATGAAACTGGAGAATACCATGCTAAGCGAAATAAACTACTTTCAAAAAAATCAAAGGTCAATTGTTTTATTTCATAAATAATCCATAATAAAGAGGAAAGGGGAAAGAATAAACATTCAGTAGATTAGAGAATGAATAGGAAAAGCAAAGACAGCAGAATGAATCCAAAATAAATTTTCTATGTACTTATATGAATACACTATCAATGAGTGCCACCATCATGTACATCCATAAAAATGGAGTACTTAGTA
This sequence comes from Ictidomys tridecemlineatus, assembly GCF_052094955.1. Classification (NCBI taxonomy): domain Eukaryota; kingdom Metazoa; phylum Chordata; class Mammalia; order Rodentia; family Sciuridae; genus Ictidomys; species Ictidomys tridecemlineatus. Next base: position 33,930,066 of record NC_135492.1, on the reverse strand, counting down.
GAAGATATATTCCATGCTATTATATCAAAATGAATTCTAATGTGAGATATAACTAAAAAGAACCAATAAAATAAAAAATAAACAAATGAGTAAAAAATAGATTCTGGATTAATTCACTGCAACATTAGCCCTCAGCGAGTTCAATAAAAGTTATAAATTTAGTATCCGAACTTATTTTTTAATTGTTGTAGGATCAGAACTAATGTTCTTTCCAGGTCTTTACATCTCTAATCAGAAAATACAAGCCATCTCAAGTATGTAAACTTAACTCTATTATGGTTTTCAGAGATTACCATCATGACTTTTTAGTTAAACTCACTCATTCAGTGATGATCCTGCTAAACCTAACCACTCTATACATACAGGACCAGGAGCAGATATCTTCTTTTGTGAAAGTTAAGCACCTAGTGTCCAGTCATACAAAACTTCACCAAGAAAAGCTAGCCCAACATCTAATAATTTCCTGTGTTTAGGTCAGAAAATAATATTTAATATTTACATTTATGTGTAGTTAGGTTTAAATTTCTATTGTACCTTAACATCTTTTAAAAAATATTTTTTCCTTTAGTTGTAGATGGACACAGTACATTTACTTTATTTATATGTATTTTCTGTAGTGCTAAGGCTTGAACCCAATGCCTCATGCATGCCAGTCAAGCACTCTGTCACTGAGCCACAACCCCAGCCCTGTCTGTAACTTAACATCTTAAAACATAGTGAAATACTTGAGTAAGATACCAACTATTTGATATTTCAATCATACTTTCTTACAGAAAATATTTCAAGCCCCCAAAAACAATACCACAGAGAACACTTAGTCAATATCCCATAGTTACATGTATTTCAAGAGAGCCTCAGTCCTGTATTATTGAAAAAGAATCACTATTAACTGGTAATAAATAGGTAGATTGAAAATACAATGTTTTATGGGTAAAAATGAAGTATTCCTTGAAAATTTGACCCTATTTAGTTTCCAGAAAATAGCAGGCAAGGACAGGAAGAAAGCAAAATGCAGCAAAATATATATACGAATATATTATGTATGGCTTAATAAGCAGAGAAAAATAATGAGAAACCCCTTTATTACACATTTATGAATATTAGGATAGTTATTAAAAATGGGATTTTAACTTTGATATCTTATATTTTGCATTTGCCTTTTACATCATCTTCACAATCTTTTATAACTTTAATTTTTTTTAAATTGTAGATGGACACAATACCTTTATTTTCTTTGTCTATTTCTATGTGGTGCCAGGGATTGAATCCAGTGTCTCATGTATGCTAGGCAAACGCTCTACCACTGAGCTACAACCCAGCATCCATAACTTGCTTTTTTTTTAATCATTCAACTCAATATATTTGGAAATAATTTAAACATATAGTCAATATAAAGAATATTCACAAAGTATTTTGTAATCATTTTTAACAATGAATCTTTGAAATACATTTTGCATTCATAGCACATCTCAATTTGGACTGGCCATGTATCAAGTACTCAGTACCCCAGGTGGTTAGTGTGTACCATATTGGATAGCAGAGATCTATACTCTATACTGTTCAACTTTTCACATATTCTTCTAATTCAAACAGTGTGTTCAAACTCTTCAGTATGTTCAATCTCTTTTGAATTCTTTTCCCGTGAGTTACTCTTGCTATATAAATATATTTAACATACATTTTATGTATAATAAAAATCATGTATAATTTTTACTAATTTTTATTTTTTAATTAGTTATACATGACAGTAGATTGCATTTATGCAGTCTGATATATCATATATGGAATATAATTTCTCATTTTTCAGTCAGCATACTACAGTAATGCAACCACATCAATATTTATAGCAGCTCAATTCACAATAGCTAAATTGTGGAACCAATCTAGGTGTCCTTCAGTAGATAAATGGACAAAGAAAATGTGGTATATATACTTAATGGACTATTACTCAGCTCTAAAGAAGAGTGAAATTATGGTATTTGCCAGTATATGGATGAAGTTGAAGAATATCATGCTAAGTGAAATAAGCCAATCCCAAAAAACTAAAGGCCAAATGTTTTCTCTAATATTCGGATACTAATTAACAATAAGGCAGGGAGGCACTAGAGAAAAATAACATTAACTTAGATTAGGAAGATGGAAGTAAAGGGAGTGGAGGGGAGGGCATGTGGGGATATGAAAGACAATAGAATGAAACAGACATTATTATTTTATGTATATATGTGACTGCATGACCAATATGATTCTATAACTTGCTTTTAATTATCTAAAATATACTCCTGCAATGTCCACCTCACAATTCAGAGCATAATTCAATGAATAAACTATCCAATAAGATCTTATGAGGAACACTGCTGAAGAAATTATATACAGAAACTCATGAGTAATGATGCACAGCTTCCAAAGAATTATAATGAAAACAAAAGTCTGTGAAACATAATTTAATCTTTCAGATAATTCTGAGGAAACTTAATATTGTGTTGTGTCATTTTCTTCATGTTTTGTTTAGGTACCTGACTAAACCTAATTCTGGTTAGACAAATTTTGAACAAAAAAGTTTCATATATACTCCACGTAGCATCAAATGACTATAAACACTACAGGAGAATTTTGTTATGCATATTTGAACTTAACTGGAGTATCAATTTATAATATCTAAGAAAAATTGAAACTACAAAATGTGTATGTTAGCACATAAACTAACGATTATTTATTTTAGACTATCATTCATTTGCTGATTAAATCATATGTGACTACAATTTAAAAATGCATATATTAAAATATATTTAATATTGTTTTTTAGTTGTAGATGCACACAATACCTTTATTTTTTATGTAGTGCTGAGAATTGAACTCAGTGCCTCACAAATGTGAGGTAAGAAGCATTCTACCACTGAGCCAAAACACCAGCCCCTAAAAATAAAATTTGAAAAAACATGATTATAATAGAACTATCTGAAACAAAAAGTTGTTTCTTTAAAAGGATAAAAAGACTGATAAACAGTTAGTCAAAGCAACCAAAATAGTGAAAAGATCTAAATTAATGAAAGTAGAAATGAAAAAGGAGATATCACCACAGACATCATGGAATTTCAGAGGATCATTGGGTACTCTTTTGAAAACACACTTCAATAAATGGAAAAGTCTAGATGAAATAGAAAAATAATAAAATAAAATAAAATAAAATAACACCTTGCAACAAAGGAAATCCAGCGACCAGATTCTCAGCTGAATTCTACCAGATCCATAAAAAAGAACCAATTCCCATGCTTCTCAAATTATTTCCCCAAATACAAAGGTGTAGTGCATTTCCAAATGCATTGTATGAAACTAGTATCATCCTGATATAAAAACCAGACAATGAAAAGTCAAGAAATGCAAACTATAGACCAATATCCCTAATAAATGTACATACAAAAATTTTCATATGAAATAGAATCCAATCAAATTAACAACATGACCTAATTGGTTTCATTACAGGGATGCAAGGATGGTTTAACATACAAAAAGTAATAAATTATATTCACCACATGACGAATTCTGGAAAAAAATCACAATTATCTCATTAGACACAGAGAAAGCCTTCAAAATATTCAGCATCCATTCAAAAAAAAAACAATGAAAAAACAAGGATAGAGGAAACTTGTCTCAACATCATAAAGGCTACCCACAATAAATCCAAAGCCAATATCATACTTAATGGGGAAATACAAAGTATTCCTTCTAAAACCATGTACAACAAAAGAATGTCCACCCTCATCCATCCTATTCAACTTAGTACTTGATATTTTAGCCAGATCATGTAGAAAGGAGGAGGAAATAAAAAGAATACAAACAGGAAAAGAAGTCAAATTATCTCCTTTTGCTGATGATGATCCAAAGAGTTCCACCAGAAGACTTCTACGGGTAATAAATAAATTCAGCAAAGTGCCAAGATTCAAAATCAGTTTATGAAAATCAAATAATCAACACCAACAATGAATTTGAGAAAGAATCAGAAAAAAATTTATTTACAACAACCTCAAAAAATTAAAGACCTATGTATAAATCTAACTGAGGAGGTAAAAGACACCCTGCATTGAAAATTATAGAACAATGAAGAAAGAAATTGAAGACATCAGAAGATGACCTATCATGTTCACAGACTGGCAGAACTAATATTGTTTAAATGGCCATATTACCAAAAGCAATTTACAGATTCAATTCAATTCTCATCAGAACACCAATGACATTCTTCACAGAACTAGAAAAAAAGTTCTAAAAATAATATGCAATAAAGGACACAAAATCCAATTTCAAAATATACTACAGATTCATAATAACAAAAACTGCATGGTCTTGGCATAAAAACAGGCAAACAGACTGATGGAACAGAACTGGAGACAGATACAGTCATTTGATCTTTGGAAAAGGCATCAAAAACATATGTTGGAGAAGGCAGCCTTTTTAACAAGTGCTACTGAGACCACTAGATATATATGTAGAAGAATGAAACTAGATCCCTATCTCTCACCCTGAACAAAATTCAACACAAATGGATCAATAACCTAGGAATCGGATCAGAAACTTTGCAAATGAGGAGAAAATGTAGGGTCAACACTTGTACATACAGTTGTAGGCAACAACTACCCTCAATAAGATTTCTAAAGCTTAGGAAATAATACCAAGTGTATTGTTTCTCTCTATTTTAGAGCAAGTGGGTAAATGTGGAATACTATAAGAATCATCCTTGTTATAGTCAAGTCAAGGTCCTAAGGACACTTAGTAGCTCCCATTACTATGATGTGGCAGTTGTGGTCAGTATTCAAAATAATCCTAGAGACTCATAAGCTGAGCTTAGCCAAAGCTGTAACTTCATAGTTAGAATGTGAGCAGTTTCATAGGAAGGAATATATTTCATCTATTCAGAGGATGGAAAGTTGTGACTTAATGACATGGGAGGAAACAGCAGCAGCCAAATTTTGAGATTCTGTATAATACTTACAAGGCTGAAGGTTAATAAATTGATGACTTGCTTTCTTGGCTGTAGCCTTGACAATCAATGTTTTACCAGAGGCTAGAGGATCATAAAGAATATCTTATTGGAGGCTGCAAGAAGCCTGAAATTCTCAAATACTTCTTCTATAGATAATATGACTGTTTTTCAGATCCATAAATGACATCACCTAAAACTGCTAAACCACTCCAAGTACCATACATGTTAAGAGGGTCTAATACATGAGCAGCAATATGCCCTTCATATTTCTGAAAGCTTCACATTTTGTGACTCTTTGTTTCATTATTTTTTCCTGCCTAATATTTAGAATATTTCTATACATAGTTTTCAATAAAAAATTAATGATTATGATTCATTTATGTTGTACTTAATATCTATATTTGGATTTCTATATTCGTATATATGTGTATTTAGGAGCTCTTATTTCTGAGCTTCTACTTTTTGTTTTCTAGTTTGAAGAAATGCATGTACCATCCATTTGTTAGTAAAGTATGTTACTGCATCAAATATCAAGCAGAAAATGAAACCATCAACTTCATTCCAACTCCAGTAAAGATAAAAAGCTTCAGTATGCACCTTCTTGATCATTAACCTCACAGCAGAAATGGAGGAACAGAAGACTGATTATATGTCAAAAGTACATTACACAGGGAAGCTTTCATAGAATGTGATTTTTTAAGTATTTCTACATTCTGATGCTGAGTTCTCCACTCTTAATGTACTAAAAGTTGAATTTTTCAATGTAGTTCAAGCCAGTTCTGTACATGAATGAAATTAAAGTATACATGCCAATTAATGAATGTAGTATAAGGGGCCCCCAAAAATTTGTGAACGGAAACATTTATGAGACTCTAAATTCCATCATCACTATATATAAGAAAAACCACTTCAGAAGTTGAGAAGTTAAAATGACATGGAAAATACAAAAGAAAGGCAGCATTAGAAAACACTAATTTCAATGGCTTCTAAGTATTCTAACATGATACATTCATCCTTCCACATCCATGGAGATATAATGCTGAGAACACTATGGCTTTCTAAAGTATCTGCCCCTTCTGTAGCACATGTTCAAATGGTTATTGCCAGTATTTACTCCTTACCATTTCTAGACAATTCTCCTTATCCATGACAGTTTTTTTTTCTACATAGGTTAGCATCACTATATAGTTACACTATAGTCAGTTTTTTATGTAGTTGGTCTCTCAGAACTTTTGCTCCCGTGATCATTTCTACTACATTATATATATTTATACACATTTATAATTTGACTCAAAAGGTAAACTTTTCTTATTTTTTCAACTGTTTCAATAGTTCATTCTTTTCAATGTTATTGACTATCAAACTCATAGGGTTAAACAGGTTAAAAAATAGACTGCGAAAAAATATTGGTAATAACACAATATTAGCTTCAATATAATTATGGTGAGAGATTATTATAGTAGCACATGTATAACTCCAATCTTCTGACTAAAGCAGCACTATGTTTTGAGTCATGAAACAATCAGAAAAATGGAAACAAATGTAGTCTGAAATAGGTTATTCAGACTAATAGAAGTTTTGGCAGAACTATGGTTGATTCACAGAACAGTTGGATTATAAACCACAATATTCAAATAAGGTAACTATTTATGATAATTACTAAAATGTTAACTTGCAAATAAAGCACAGAAAATAGCACTCTACTATAAGTTGATTCAAGTACAGTACAAGATAAAGCAGTATAATTAGAAGTCTATGTAGCTAACAGAATATCTTAGTCTCTGACATGTTAATACCAATGCAATAATGCAAGCACAGTTTAAATTCATTTTCAGTTAAGATAATTGTTCATGTTTTCTTTACAAATACTCATCTATCTGGAAGTATCCTTTCCTTAAATTTTCGATGTATTTTGTTAATATGTCCTATGTATTTACTTGGTAAGGGCTTCTCTAAAGTCCAATACTTGGAAGTTTTCTAGATTACTGAGTGAGCCGCCTTATGGTCCACAATGCTTTAGGCTACTTACATGGCTCTTTAGTTGCAAAACAAGCCCCTACTCTATTCACTGTCTTCACAACTCATGACAGTGTTGCCTCTACGAATCTGAGAAAGTTAGTATTTGCTTTCATTTTCTCAATATTGATAAAAATAACCAACAATACAATCTTCATATAAATAATTGTGTCTATCATGGTAAAATACAGATCATGGGATTGCAGGGTTGTATGTTTTGCACCACCTCATTACTAACTCAAATCTAAACTCTGAAACCAAATAATCAAATGTCCTTGTGAACTGCTCTCCTACCTTCTCCAATTTCCTTCCTGTAACATCCACTTTGGATATACTCACATGTATTACCATTGTAACATTCATTCCACATAAATTCATTATCTTTGTAGAAGCTTTCTCCATTTAAGCCAAAAACAATGCACTGCCTTATCTGGAAGCCTCTTTTCCCTACAACAGCAAGTAATAGAAACTAAGCCAGTGTTTCCGCCTCATGAAGGAAGGCAGGAAATTTGCTTTATTGTCTGTGTTGACATAGTAAATCATCACTCTTCCAGGAAAATGCCTTCCCAAGTTGTACAGAACTCTCTCTTGCTGACTCACACCATTCTGGTGGTATCTATAATGCATTTCAGTAGTGTAACTATGTGAATGTAGGTCAAGATAGTTCTTCATTATGTGAAATTGCTAGGTATGCAGCAGAGCATTTAATACTTAACCAAATAAATATCAATGGAATGTCCTAGTTACCATGACAAACTGCCCCCCACAAAACAACAACAACAACAAAAAATCCATACACATCATGTACTTCCAAATGCTTTGAGGGATAGTGGAAAGGGGAGGAATGGAGTACTGCTCTCAGCTGGTTACTAAAAGATATACTTTATAGATCTTATCTCGAAAACCTATCTGCCCAATAATCAGTAATTCCAAAATCTAAATTCTTCACTCTTTAGCTAAATCTACTCTGTCTTATAGTTCTTTCTTATATATTTAGATAAATCTACCCTGGGTTCTAACTTAATCAGAATACCTAGAAGTAGAGATTGAAAATAAAAAAAAAATACAATGGTAAAAATTACAATTTCAAAGTGTCAAATGAAGAAGATTTAAAGGAAAGAATAATCAAAAAGTCTAAAGGTCAGAGATACCCAGAAGCAAGACCACTGCAGATGCCAATTCGGTCAACCCAGACCAAGTGTTCAGACATTCAGGTACACTCAAAGAAGTTCAAGATCAACTGAGAATAATAACGAGAAAACTATTCAATTAACTTATGTGGCCTCACTTCACTTGACCTGTAGAACATGTTTGGCAGCTTCTTCTCTAGGAATTTGGCACTAGTTATTTACTCAGCTTGGAATGTCCTTGTCTTGATGTTCAAAAGTCTCATTCTTTCATCTCCTTGAATTGCTGGCTCAGTTTTTTTCTTCTAGTAAAATTTACCCGATATTTAATTTTGCAGCTTCCCCCACTTACACATGTACTATCAATCCCCTTCAACTGAAATATATGTTTCTTCTTTCCAAAGCAATTATCAATTTTTGACACAATTTATTTTAATTCTTTACTACATTATTTCTGCCTGTTAGAATGTAAGCTCATTAGAAGAGAAAAATCTGTTTTTTCCACTGATATATCCCACGAACTTGGCATATAGCTACAGACCTCAGAAAACCTAACATTCAGAGATCAATAATTCTGACCTGCACCATGATGGATACAGGTTTTTATAGAGAATCCAGATATATCTCACCAAAACAAAAATGTGATTCTTTTAAAATACCAGGTTCTTTCATCATATAGCAGTCTCCCCCTTTTATCTGTAGAAGATATGTTCCATTATACCCAAGAGATGCCTGAAACCAAAAATAATATGAAACCTTATGTTTTTTCCTGATATATAAATGCCTATGATGAAGTTTAATTTATAAATTAGACATAGTAAGAGATTAAAGTAATAAAACAGGGCTGGGGATGTGGCTCAACCGGTAATGTGCTTGCCTGGCATGCATGGGGCGCTGGGTTTGATCCTCAGCACCACATAAAAATAAAGATGTTGTGTCTACCGAAAACTGAAAAATAATACTAAAAAAATCTCTCTCTTAAAAAAAGTTATATGTAATAAAACAGCAATTAAAACAATATATTTGCTACAGGGCTGGGGATATATCTCAGTGGTAGAGCACTTGCCTAAAGTAAAGCCTGGGTTTGATCTCCAAGACAGAAAATGAGAGTCTGGGGTGGATAATACACTGTGAGTATTAAGTGGATATGTGGTCTCTCACCCTCTCAAAATATCTTATTAGGCTATCCTCAGTATTTGTTTGAAGATGGGAGATAACAGAATGCCTACATCATGAAAATACATGAAAGATAAAACACTGAGACAGAAGACTTGGGCTACTACTGACCTTCTTATGCTATTTGATACAACACAAGAAGGATCATATGCTTCAAATAATCCTGGTCAAGTCTGAAAATGTCTAATGCTAGATATCAGAAGCAGATGATAGTAATGGTTGGGGATCCTTGATGTTTCAAGATTTGTGAATGTTGGTTACATTGGAAATCTTCTTCCAAAAGAGCCTAATTTCATCACAATTAATACTTGATGTGGGCAATATCCTTGCTCCTAAATCAATTTCAATTCTGACCGAAATGTGGCAGTAGCTTTTTTAAAATTTTTATTGTTAGTTCTTCAAAACATTACAAAGCTCTTGACATACTATATTTCATACATTTGATTCAAGTGGGTTATGAACTCCCATTTTTACCCCATATACAGATTGCAGAATCTCATCGGTTACACATCCACTGTTTTACATATTGCCATACTAGTGTCTGTTGTATTCTGTTGCCATTCCTATCCTCTACTATCCCCCCTCCCCTCCCTTCCCCTCTCTCTCTACCCCATCTACTGTAATTCATTTCTCCCCCTTGTTTTTTTCCCTTTCCTCTCACTTGCTCTTATATGTAATTTTGTATAACAATGAGGGTCTCCTTCCATTTCCATGCAATTTCCCTTCTCTCTACCTTTCCCTCCCACCTCTTATCCGTGTTTAATGTTAATCTTCTTTTCATGCTCTTCCTTTCTGCTCTGTTTTAATTGTTCTCCTTATATCAAAGAAGACATTTGGCATTTGTTTTTTAGGGATTGGCTAGCTTCACTTAGCATAATCTGCTCTAATGCCATCCATTTCCCTGCAAATTCCATGATTTTGTCATTTTTTTAGTGCAGAGTAATACTCCATTGTGTATAAATGCCACATTTTTTAATCCATTCATCTATTGAAGGGCATCTAGATTGGTTACACAGTCTAGCTATTGTGAATTGTGCTGCTATGAACATCGATGTAGCGGTATCTCTACAGTACGCTCTTTTAAGGTCTTTAGGGAATAATCCAAGAAGGGGAATAGCTGGGTCAAATGGTGGTTCCATTTCCAGCTTTCCAAGAAATCTCCATACTGCTTTCCAAATTGGCTAAACCAATTTGCAGTCCCACCAGCAATGTACAAGTGTACCCTTTTCCCCACATCCTCGCCAGCCCTTGTTGTTGTTTGACTTCATAATGGCTGCCAATCTTACTGGAGTGAGATGGTATCTTAGGGTGGTTTTGATTTGCATTTCTCTGACTGCTAGAGATGGTGAGCATCTTTTTCATGTACTTGTTGATTGATTGTATGTCCTCCTCTGAGAAGTGCTTGTTCAGGTCCTTGGCCCATTTATTGATTGGGTTATTTGTTTTCTTATTGTTTAATTTTTTGAGTTCTTTGTATACTCTGGATATTAGGGCTCTATCTGAAGTGTGAGGGGTAAAAATTTGTTCCCAGGATGTAGGCTCCCTATTTACCTCTGTTATTGAAAACTTTTTAGTTTGAGTAAGTCCCATTTGTTGATTCTTGTTATTAACTCTTGTGCTATTAAGGAATTTGGAGCCCGACCCCACAATATGCAGGTTGGAGCCAACTTTTTCTTCTATCAGACGCAGAGTCTCTGATTTGATATCAAGCTCCTTGATCCATTTTGAGTTATCTTTTGTGCATGGTGAGAGAAAGGGATTCAGTTTCATTATTAATAGTAAAATATAGACAGAGGACACAATTAGAGAATCAGTCATCTGCTATGTCACATCTTCATTCCAAAAGAAATTTCGGATAATCGTACATCATTCTACAATGTAAAAACAAATTTCCTAAAGATCCTTACCCCATTTCTATCCACTCATTCACATGTTCCTATTTCCTTTATGTGCAGGCCATCCAGCCTATAGACAATTCAATTAATCTTATAAGTGACATGCACAGGGGAAAAAAAAACAGATGTGGCATTAAGATTTACAAAGTTATTGAAACTTTTTAACAAGTAAAACGCATCCTTATTTAGCTACATCAGAATGAGGAATAAAGGGGTTTACATATGTTCCAATTCTAAACCTATCAATCAAACCCATGTTATTCCTTTGGGAGCTTATTTACATGCATATTTATCAGCCTCACATGCTAATTCCCTGCTGTTTTATACCTGCAAGGCATGTTTATGAGTCATAATTGTTGATCTCATTTGATGTATTTCACTGAAGGAAGACATTATTCAGTTATGTGGCCTAATGTCAATGAGTTACGATGACCTGATCTTTCAAATGCAACTTGCTCTGTAATTTTTATTAGGATACATAACTTATTGTCCATGGGAAAGTAGTACACTAAACAAAAGAATAAATGTTTTAAATAAAGAATTTAGTTAATCATCTCATTTGTTGATCCATGCAATCTGAAATATAGTTATAAAATAAGCTGTGTCCCTCATGCAGTAGAGTGAGCCTTAGACTAAAGTGAAAGATTCTGAAGCTAACTTTGCAGATTCTTTCAGTACACACTAAAATTCATGTTCATTCATTCACTCCTATATGTTCCTTTTCTGTCATTTTGTTTTTCCCTCTCATTAAAGAGTTAGTGACTTTCTTAGGTTTTCTTACAAAAGCATGACTAGTGAAGCTATTTTTCCTCAACTGACTCAAAATGTTATTTGAGGCAGGAAGCCTTCCTAATATAAGAAAGTTGGGTAATGACAACTATTTGTGCAATCATATTCTCCCTTAGAAAACATTTATGAGTCATAAAAATCACTATTTCACATTATTTCCAATTTTAAAAAAAGTAAAAATATTATATGTAAAGTATAGCAGAATAAAATTTAACATTGGTATTAAAATAGCATAGGCTAAGATTTTTGCTAATGAGAAATAGAAATTGAATATGCTGAAATGTACCTATGTTTCTAAATATAAATCTAAATCGGTATTGTAATAAGCTTTACAATAATAGAATGACTTAGATAAATTATTACAAACCACATCCAATAGTATCACAAAGGCCTTGAAACAACATCTTCTGCACTACTGTGGAAAAAGTGAATGTTTTAAAAATTGATTTTTGCAACGCAAACTTCTCTAAGGGAAATGGTCTATGGTTTCCTCTACATGGCACATTTTGGTTATGATCATGCTAGTAAAATGTGGGTCCCCTTGTAAGGGAATACCATGTTGGATTCAACAGGCACCATCATGCCAAAAGGAGAACGCACAATGCCTGGAGCTGCTGCTTTCTACTCTGTGATGGTGCCATTCACATGACAGCTGGATGGAATCACAACCCAGAAAATTAAGTATTAAGAGACAGGGTATACTGGGCATATAGATAAATGGAGCACAGTAGTCACTCTTTCTTCGGTGTACCTGTATTGTAAAAATGAATCATACTCTTAAAATGTACTTGAAAGTATTTTAATAGTGGGATTAAAATCTAAGAGCATAAGAAAATGATATTCTTATCAATTTTCTTTTGTTCTTTTTTGTTCATTTGAAAGCAATTTTATTGGATCACAGTTTTTTTTTAACAATAGTTTTTAAAGATATAACACATACACCATATAATTCATCCATTAGGTTGCAGAACGTTGTTTACATACTAAAAATCAATGAATTATACACTCTAAATGTACATTCTTTTGTTCTTAGGATAAAATAATTTTTAAAAAGTTTGACTAAGCAGTAAGTGAAAGAAACAGATTTTAAAGAAATAATTATACGTACAAAACACTGTGAAAGAAACTATCTAGCTTTCCCTGTTTTCTAGCAAGATCTAGGAAAGTTGACAAGTAATAGTACTATATTAAAAGCATTTTTTAAGATGAAGAATAAGTAAATTAATATTCAGTACATATATCCACAATACATGGGATTTTAATTGTATTTTAGAGCACTAGAATCTACATGTGCTAATAAAATTAAATTGATTTCCTCCTTTCTAGTACAGAGATTAAAAGCAATCAAAGTACATACTTGCTGCTGAAGGAGGTTAGAACATTAATAATTTCACATGGACCAAGAAATTCACCCTTTAAAGTATATACTAAAGTAAGTCAGAGCAACAGAACACACCAATAAATGATGATGTCAGTTGCAGGACACTATTTTCTATACTCATATTATGTAATTGGAAATTAAAATTCAATACTAATCTTGTATGTTTTAAAATACATTGAAGTTTATGAAAGATTTTTACTATACAAACCTTTCCACCTGTTCTAACTAAAATTGTTCATGACCTCTTGTTCACTTCCTACCCTTCCCCCATGCTTTATTTTTTTCCACAGTACTTATCATCATAGAACATATTTTCCTTATCATGTTAATCTTGCTTATTATCAGTCTTCCCTAAAATTGTAAACTTCTTTGGAGTAGAGATTATTGTCTGTATTCCCAGAACTTAAAAGGAGCTTGTTAGATAGAGAAAGGTACTCAAATATGAGGACAAATAATCTCTAGAAAAACAAGAACCTTAAGAGAGCTAGTACTGGATGCTTGATAGCTAAATTAAATTCTAAATATTAATATCATAATATATGTGGGCTGAGTCACCACAGCATCATAATCCATCGACTTAGTCATCATAGCTGGGCTATTTAATCCCTACAATAAAGCGAAAAAAATTCAGACTGCATATGTTTTCGATAAAAAACTAGAATGTGGAAAAGTAAAAACAAAAAAAACTATTTCAATTAAAATACAGAATAAAAGAAGACCATCACATTGGTTAACATTAAGGGTCACTATCTTGAAAGTGTATTTGAATAATAAGAAATGAAATGGAAAAAAACAGTTATTTGAGCAACTTCATGTCCTTAATATACCACCAAAAAATTTTGCTTTGGATTGAGTATTAAAATAATTAAGTACACTAAGGCAACATGAATTCATATACAAACAAACCTGTAGAACTAGAGTCCTTGAATGCTGCAGAATTCTTTATGTATTTATTTGGACTGTATTTCCAAAAATGCAAATATAAAGACAATGAAGCTTAGGTACAATAATTGCCAAAGGTAGCATGGAAGGTTTGAACCTTTCTTATATTTCTACCAAAAGTAAAATTTGGAAGTGACTCTGCAGATCCACATACTTCATTTTCTTCATTTTCTTATGTTCTGGCCATAAGTCAACAAACAAAATTTGATGAGAATTTGCTTATGTATAAGATAGAAATGCCTGCTAATGGACAGATATCGAGGTTTTTCTGTTTCTTATTTTAACACAAAATAAATGTTCTAGCCGAATTCCCTCTTAAATTTTATTTCATTCTCCTAACAACTAACTAAATAAATAAAGGTCCACTTTTTACCCATTTAGAGTAATGCTTGAGGAAAAACAGTGGAATGGTTCTGACATAACTTTCCTAAAAACATATATGAATATACCACAGTGAATCTCTACATCATGTACAACCACAAGATTAGGATCCTAATTAGAATAAGACGTATTCCATCTTTGTATACATATGTCAAATTATACTCTACTGTCATGTATAACTAAAAAGTACATAAATAAAAAAATCATAATAATGTTGGAACAAACATTGTACAAACAAACATTGTTCAACAAGGGAGAAGCTGATAACTTTTTAAAAATTTTACTTATTTTTTTACTCTAATTAGTAAGATAATGACTTTTTAAACTTCATTTTTATGCCAGAAATGTAACTCACAAAAGTAAAGATTTCTGCTAAAGTAACTTAACAATGGGTAAACTGACATGGTAGAGAAAAATAGAAAATACATGTTAATCTATGAAATGCACATATACCCACATTTTGTAAAATTTGCTATTTTTGATTTACCATTTGATAATACAAAATAGTTAATACTTGTTCATCAAGACAGATTTGAGTTATAATATTGTAACAAAAAGCCTTCATCATAATGTTAGTTTATATTTTTCTCAGAGAAATGTCATCATATCTTTTGTTTTTCTGTGGACAAAATGGGGAAATATATCCTGTTTCCTATTAATTTTTTTTTAAAAATGAACAATATGTAATTTCTTATACAGGTATCTGAAGTAAGTATGGATTAAGATATATTGACATCTGAAAACTAGAATCAATTTTCTGTCCATAAGAAAAAAGAAAACTGAAAGCTAAAAGAAACAAATAGTAACAAATAGTTAAGTATGGAAATATAAAGAACTACTCCAATCTTCAGAAGACATATTTTGACAGAGTGTCAAAAGATTAAGGATTCTACATTCAATCAACTATCCACAATTAAACTTTTTTTCCCAAATTTGAATGAATTCTCAATTCTCATACTAAAGACAAACCCTTATGAACTCATCTCTAAATATTGCATCTTAGGGTTCAGTTCTGCCTTACCTGCTCTATTTACATAATGTTCCTAAATCCAGTGCCAACCATAACCATATCTCAAGGCTTTACATATTCCCAGAATTCGAAATTCACATATGTATCTGTTCAGTAAACACCTCCTCAAAAATGTCTATCAGACATCCAAGATATTACCACAAAACAAACTAGATCTCTTTTCCCTGCTCCAATTTTAATTTTATATTTATTTACTTTATAGAATTATACATTTATATCAAACATTCTAGTAAACAGTTTCACGTCTCTTGTTAGTTGCTCAATACTGATGTCCAGGAATCTTTCTGCTTACATCTGTTTTCTTGCCATCCTGCAAATACTTCATAAATAAACAGTATTCTTGGCTCACTATAAAAATATATTCCATAGTTATTTAATTCTCTTCATTTTCAGTACCACTACTCCTAATCTAAACCCATTACCTATCCCCTAAGGACAGTATTCCCTCCTAACTCCTCTCTCCATTTCTACTGCCACCTACAAAGTATCTACAAAACAGCCCGAATGCTCTGCTAAAAAAAAAAAAAATGAAACACATTTCCTATTAAAATTCCAACAGGATTTTTGAGGATATAGAGAAAATAATTCTAATATTTATATGAAATGGCAAAGGTACTAGTAGCCAAAAATTTTTTTGAAAAGGAAGAATAAAATTAGAGGCCATTTACTACCTGACTTTAAGATCTAGTAGAGGAGTGTTTCTCAATGTTTTCATTATCATCTCCTTAAGGAACATTTTTAGATCATTCTTCTCATAATTGCTCCCTATCCACAAAAATCTAATCTACTGGGATGAACATGTTCTTTTGTACTTCATTCTGTTAATTTTCATATTGAATCATCCGTATATCTCAGATGAATCCCACTTGACCCTGGTGAATAATCCACCTAAAATATTGCTAGATTCAGTTTGCTACGATTTGAATAGTAAAGGAGTTTTGCATCTATGTTCATCAAGGATACTGAATTAGAGTTTTCTTTTTGTTACCTCCTTGTCTGGTTTTGGTATCAGGGTAATAATGCTAGCTTCATATAAAGTCTGGGAAAATTCTTTCTTTTTCTTTTAATATTGTGGATTAAACCCAGAAGGGCTTTAACACTGAGCTACATTCCCAGACCTTTTTATTTATTAATTTCATTTTCAAAAAGACTCTTGCTAAGTTGCTAAGGCTAGCCTTGCACTTGCAATCCTCCAGCTTCAGCCTCACAAATCTCTGGGATTATAGATGTGCATAATGGCAAGTGACTCCTCTCGTATTTTTTTCGAATAATTCAAAGAGTTTGTATTAGCTCTTCTTTAAATGTCTGGTAGAGCTCAGCTATGAAGCTATATGGTCCCGAGATTTTCTTTGAGGGAAGACTTTTATTGTTATTGATTTATCTCATTGTTACTTATCTATTCAGTTTTTTGTTTCTTCATGATTCACTCTTGTTATGATGTGTGTGTCCAGGAACTTAACAACTTCTTCAATATACTGGCATATAGTTCATGAAAACCTCCAAGGATCCTTTCGTCTTTCTGTGGTTTCAGTTGTAACATTTCCCTTTAAATCTGATTACTAATCTTTCTTTTCTTAGATGAGCTAAGGGATTGACAATTTCATTTATATTTTCAAATAAATTTTTTATTGATCTTTTCGTATTTTTTAACTATTTCATTTATTTCTGCTTTGGTATTTACTGGTTCTTTCCTTCTACTAATTTGAAGTATGGCTTGTTCTTGTTTTTCTAGTCCTTGAAATATAGCAACAAGGTTGTTGACAGCTGTCTGCCTTCATCTGGAAAGTGCTGGGCACAAAACTCAGGGTCTCAGGATTGCTAAGCACACACTATACCACTGAGATATCCCCATAGACCCTTGGCTTTTTGGTAGGCATGTTTTGGCATAAACTTCCCTCCTCGTACTGTTTTTGCTGTATTTCATAGGTTTTGGTGTAGTTTATTTTCATGTTTCAAAGAATTTTTAAATTTCCTTCTTGATCCATTGGTTGCTCAGGATTAAGCTGTTTAATTTTGATGTATCCATATAATTTCCGAAGTTTTCTTGGTATTATTTTCTAATTTTAATGCACTGTGATTTGAAAAGATACTTGCTGCGATTTCCATTTTTTTTTAATGAGACTTATACCATATATGGTCTATTCTGGAAAATGTTCCACATACTATTCAGAAGAATGTATTTTCTAGATGGAATATTCTGTAGATGTTGGTGAGGTCCATTGGTTCTAGAGTACAATTTAACTAACTCTGCCATTTTTTTGCTGATTTTGTTTGGATGATTTGTCCATTGCTGAAAGTGTGGTGTTAAAGTCCCCTACCATTACTCTATTTCATTCCCTCACTTTATGTAATCAATATTTATATATTTCAGTGGTGTGATATTGGGTGCACTGATATTTAGAAATATGTCCTCATACTGTACCAATGTCTTTAAAATTATAGAATGACCTTCCTCATCTTTTTCTAATCATAGCCATACTGATATAAAATAGATTTTAAATCAAAAAGCACTGGAGAGACTAATAAACTTTTTTAATGTAAAAACTTTAATCAACCCGTAAAGTAAATTAAAAAAAAAAAAAACTTCAAGTATTTTGACTGAAAAGCACTCTGAATCTATATATTAATTGGGGGAAAAACCTAAAGACTTCATTCTTGATCTCAGTGTGCTCTATGCACATATTGAGGTCTTGCTGAATTCTGATTTTTGGTGTTTTTGCAAGTACAACTTTTCTTGCATATTGACTTTGTAATAGCAAATATAGGTAATCTAAATATTCATTCTAATAACCACCTACATGTTCTTTTCTTGTATCTAATTTTAAAGAGAATAATTTTTAAGATTTAACCACTGAGGATGATTTTATTGTAGTTCTTTTCTAGATGCCCTTTTTTTACATTAAGGACAGTCTCGGATATCTTCTAGTCACATTTGTTGCCAGTAATTTTATCACAAAGTTATATAAATTTTTTAATTGTTTCCCCTACATCTACCAAAATGATCTTCCTTTTATTTGTTAATAAGGTGAATTACAGTAACATATTCTTCTAATCATGTATTCCCAGAATAAACAAATTCTTGATAAAATATCATCTTTTTATGCTGAATTCAGTTTACTAAAATTTTACTTGCACCTATATTTATGGGCAAGAATTATCTTTCTCATAAGTTCTTTGATACAACTATAAGGGTAATATTAGCCATGTAATATAAATTCCCTATTTTTCAATTCTGTGAAATTTTCTTACTATTATTTTTCTTTGTTAAAAGACCACAGACTTATTTCTTCTTTTATATTATCTCAGCTCTAACTTCATATATAGTTGTTTGTCCTTTACAAAACTCACTTCGTCAAATGACAAACTTTTCTCATAAAGAAACTATTTGCATATATTGTGTGTTATATGTATATGTACACATCTTTATAAACATATGTATATGCCTACATAATGTTTCATGTATCGTAGTTTTTGATTAGTAAAATATGACCTAGAAACCAGTACACATACTCCAGTCTTCGAATACTTAATACGTTACTTTAAATGTAAGGGATTTCTTGAATCAATATTAACAATTTTTTTTCCTTATAGAAACGTATCCATTTCACCTTAAGTTTTCAAATCTGTATTCATGAAAATGTTCACAATACTATCACTTTCTTAGCCAGTTTATAATTTCTAAATGAATTTTACTATTTTCCAAGTTCAAAGGATCTTGCTGGAAACTTGCTGGAAATTATACTAAACTTGATAAAAGACCTTATCTAAAAACCATAACGTAAGTCATTTTGTAAATATTTTTAAGCTGGTAATTTGGGAAATACAGGAAACATATATTTTTCACCAGTCATCTTGTATTTGCAATTTTAGTTTTTTCCATAAATTTTGAAGTCTCTCTTATGTTCTCCAGTCATGCCATCTTTTTAACCAATCCTATAAAATATTTGTCATGTTTATTTATATTTTAGTTTAGTATCTAACAAATTAATGGTACTAATGGCCAAATAAGTCCTATTCTGAACACATACCATGTGGTTTTCTATCTCCTTTCTACAAGGGATAATGTCATTGAAGAAATACAGAGAATTCTAATCCATGAACATTAAAAGACTCATTTATAATCTGTCTTAATGTTTGACAGTAATTTCTGTACTTTTCAATGTCTTTTTTTAAAAAATGTTTCTAAGCATTTAATTCTTTTTAATGCTACTACAAGTAGACTTTTTTAATGTATAGATGTTATATACATAAAATCGTGTTATATATCTATAATGGGATTTTATTCAGCTTTAAAAAGGGAATTCTAATCATTTTGAAGACATAAGTGAAGTACAAAATTTTAATATCAAAACAATTTTCCTTATAGAGAGTACTAATGAAGTTCAGAGTTGTGGTTGTCAGGGGCTGGGTGTACTAGAAAATGAGTTGTTAAAAGGGTATAGTTTTCATCTTGTAAGATGAAAAGACTTCTAGACATTCATAGCACAATGTAAACATTTACTAAATTGTACACAAGAACACTGTAATGATTATAAATTTTGTTATTGGCATTTTAGAATTTTTAAAAAAAATAGTTCCCAATGATAAATCAGAGCATATTTCTGATTGTGAACTTTTTGGTGCTGAATGAGGTAGGAGTTTTGGTTTAAGACCTTCCCACATTCACTGCACTCAATGCTATCTCCAGTGAATTCTCCTATGTTTAATGAGGCTCAAGTTGTATCTAAAGACTTTCCAACATTCACTGCACTCATGAAGCTTTTCTCCAGGGTGAGCTCTCTGATGACTAACAAGTGTGGAACCGTCCATGAAGAATATCCCACATTTACTACAGTCATAATTTCTTTGTCTCTTGTGAACTTTTTGATGCTGAATGAGATGGGAATTTTTGCTAAAACCTTTCCCACATTTGGTGCACTCATACGACTTTTCTCCAATGTGATTTCTCTGGTGTCTAACTTGATTTTAGTTGTGCCTAAAGAATTTCCTACATTCACTGCATTCAGAAAGTTTTTCCCTGGTGAGAACTTTCTGATGAATAATAAGTGGGGAGCTGTTCATAAAGAATTTCCCACATTTGTTGCACTCATAAGGCCTTTCTCCAGTGTGTATTCTCTGATGAATAGTAAGTATGGAGTAAAACATAAAAACATTCCCACATTCACTACAACAATAAGGCTTTTCTCCAGTGTGAACTTTCTAATGTCTATTAAGTGGAGAATATAACAAAGAATTTCCCACACTGACTGCACTGTACTCATAAGGCCTTTCTCCAGTATGGATTTTCTGGTGACCAATAAGGTGAAACTGTGTTTAAAAATCCTTCCTACAATGATTGTATTCAAAAGGCCTTAGCCTGGAAATTCTCTGGTGTTCCATGAGGTCAGTTCTTTTCATAAAGAATCCTTCATTGCGGATTTTCTGGTGCAGAATAAGGTGGAACTTTCTAATGAAGGCTTTGCCACATTCAGTGCATTCATAAGGCCTTTCTCCAGGAAATTTTCTGTTGCTCAACAACATTACATTTGAGACTGAAGACTTTCCCACATCTACTACACTTGTAAGGCTTTTCTCCAGTGTGATTTCACTGATATTTAATAAGTTAGGATTGGACCTAAAATAAGGCATTTTCCCAGTATTGATATTTTGGTGCTGAAAAAACATATTAGTGGCAAAAGTCTTTCTCACATAATCTGCAACCATAATCATTTTGTCCCCTTTGAATGGCCTCCTTATCCTGAGTGTACCCATGTGGCTTCCAAACATTGTGAGGGATTTTTGCTGAAAATGATATGAATCTGCAATAAAGTCATTCCCATCCTCCCTGTTTATGAAGGTCCTCTCTGCTATGTGAATTCCAAGGCTCTTCAGAAATAAAGGCCTCTGCTCACTTCTGGAATGATTTGCTCTCACCAGCTGCTGTTGGTGCTGGTAAAGCTCTACCAAACTCATGCTCAGGATGTGTTCCACTGTACTCAGATACAGAATGTCTTCCAAAGGTGAGCTGTACATCTCACAGGGCTTCTGAGTGGATATTCCTACAAATACACCTTGCTCAGAGGGAGCTTCCTCATCTACAGCTCCATGCCAACAACCTAGTGAGGATAAATGTGCAAAGTTCTGCAGCATCTCATCATGGTACAGGTATCTTTGAGCTTCATTAAAGAGTTTCCATTCTTCCTGGGAGAAATATATGGCTACATCCTCAGAGACTATATGGCCCCTGTTCCCTACACACACAGACACCTGGTGTTTTCCCTGACTCAGCAGCACCTAAAGCTCTTTATGTATGCCAGGCAGGAACAGGGACTGTTTTCCACACTTCATCACACGGCTGAAACCAGGCCCTGCACCACCGAAAGCAGAATAAGCACCTTTCCTCCTGGGCTTCAGCACTCGGAGCACAAATAGACTTTTTGACATACAATTATTGTAGGATTGTTTACTACCAGTACCCAGAAATACAATTTTTCTAGCTCTTGACTCTGGCTATCTTTGATATTCGCTGTGTCCAAAAAAATAGAGCAAATATGACAATGTGACAATACAAAGTTGAAGACCTGCAACTTATGTTTGCTCACATAGAGTACTGATACTATTATGTAAATTCATGGTGGCTGGCCTGGGGAAGGATGAGAAATGTGGCTCAGTCACTACCTCTTCACTCAACAGTCAACCATTCTCCAGACACATAAGCAAACTCAGCCAATAGTAAGACAATTGCCCAAGTTACCCACTTTACCAGGGGTCATAATAGGTGCTTAATATTTCATGTTACTGAATTTAGGGAAGGTTTGTTATGCAAACAAAATTAACTAACATACTACTTTTAAACAGCACAAAAATATCATTATTTGGTATGTAACACATGTAATCAGCCAACACTCATTTTAGTCAATGAGCTGGTACATACCATTTGAAAACATCTTCAGACTTTGTTTTTATTTTTATGTGGTGCCAGGGATCAAACCCAGTGCCATATACATGCTAAGCAAGTGATCTACCACTGAGCCTCAACCCCAGCCTCCATTCAGAAAGTAATATTAAAATTGCAAGAGTTTAATGACACACTTTTACTAAACAGTATTTCATAAGCTGACTAGAAAAAAATTATTCTTTTCTAGAAATCAAAAAAGAAAAGCTAATTTGAGACTAATCAAATTATGACTCTAATCTTATGGAAATAAGGCATGGCATGTATACGAAAATATTTAAAAATAAAAATTTTTCACAAAGAAAACAGTTTGTTCAGAAAAATTAACACTGTCATTTTTCATAATTACAAGAATACATATACTGTGACCTTCAAAATATTATGACATTAAAATATTTCAATATTCCCTTTTTTGACAAGTAATTCATCTTATTTATAACTTAAGATATAAAGAAAATGATTTCTTGGGCTGGGGTTGTAGCTCAGTGGCAGAGCACTTGCCTAGCATGTGTGAGGCACTGTGTTGGATTCTCAGCACTACATATAAATAAATGAATAAAATAAAGGTTCATTAACATCTAAAAAAGTTGAAAAAAAGAAAGAAAATGATTCTTAACTACATACCTTCAGAACACATTGCCTGAGAGCCGAAAAAAGCTTGCTTTTAAAGAAAAATATCCAAAAACTAAACATAAGTAATATATTTGGATGTTTGTTACATACATCAAAGGCAACATTTAAATATTCACTGTGATAGGTATCTTTATTGCATATTTTTTAAAGAACTTCTTAAAGTCATTTTTAAATAAAGTGATTAATAATAAGACATTTTATCTATAATAGTAAACAGAGATGTTCATTAGCAACTGAGAAATTAAAATAATCCTACAACACTTTGTGTATGCAATTTATCAAGAAATATTATTTTAAAAAACAAATGTTGGCTCATTCTGGAGCTTTTTGTCATCATTAATGTATTCAAGTTTTCAAAGCTGAACTGCTATACTTTGTAAAGGTTTTTCATGAAAGAAAACTCTATATACAGTGTTTTTAGAAAGCTGGCAAGTTATCAAGATTAAAATTCGTTTGAGTGTCCAGAAAGTCTTTCCTTAAAAAAAAAAAATGCATCGTCTTTATTTGCAAACAAAATAAAAGAAACATTTGTTTTACAGCCTATATCTATCTGGAGAAAAGAATTTTAAAATAAAAGACTATTTTGTGTGGCTATTTTGTTTCATTACTTGCTGCTCTGTTTCTCAGATTAATACAAATGATCTCGTTCTGTTTCTGTCTGTCTGCTTTCCTTGTCAGAACAACTAACTGTCAGAATTGCGGAGATCTCCTATAACTAAAAAGAAGATGTGCAGCTTGTGAAAACCACTAGACAACTGATAAAAAAATGCTTCATTAAGATCTCATCTATACCATCATTCACTGGATATAAAGCAATCAAATAATCCCAACAAAGGGTCTTCTATTCATTCCTAAATTGTGAATATTTCATGGTTTATCCTCAAAAACATGAACAGAAAATGACATGCAATACTACTTTAACACAAAATCATGTGCAGCATTGTTTCTCACAATAAAACAGGTCATATTCCTAATATCATAAATATCATAAGATACCTTATAATTAAGATTCTATTAAAAAATAACAAAACAGTTTCTATGATGTGGGTAAAAACAAAACTTCAGGAATAAAATAATCAGAAACTTGAAAACTGACAGGTTTTGAACCCTGGGTTTAAATAATGACCATCATCAAAATCGCTCTGAGGTAACTTGTACCAGATATAAAAACTCTGCTAGGCTAAACCTGCCCTCTCTTCAGTGAACTTCCAGGGCCCAAGAATAAGGTGTCTATACTTCCATGAGAAACGAGGAAGGAAAAATAGGAGCCATTGCCCAAGACATACCCCAAAATCTGTATCTTCTTAACAATATCAAAGACAGTAATATATTCAGTGTCTTATATTTTTAAAGTGTCTTTGGATAATACCAAATTACTTAACAGAAATGTGATCAACATTAAGAAATGAAATTTATATTAGAGAATACAAAATCAACACTGAGCAATTTTATTAAAGTGTTGTATTATCCTTACCACCTTTTAATAATGAAGGCAAAGAAAAACATGTATTTGGGATTTACTAAGTGCTTTTGGTGCTGAAGAATTATGTTTGAATTTTGTTTGTTTTTAAGGTACTGAGACTTGGGAAACCTCTATACATATGTTTGAAAAATGTTACTGTCAGTTTTTCTGCTCTCTATATTCAATTATTTCAAAAGGTAAGAGTTATTTTTATTTATTTATTTATTTTTTGGTTGTAGATGGACACAATGCCTTTATTTTATTTATTTATTTTTATGCAGTGCTGAGAATCAAACCTAGCACCTCGCACGTGCTAGGCAGGCACTCTACCACTGGGCCACAACACTAGCCCCAAGGTTTTTGTTTTTGTTTTTTAAGTGTAATTTTAAAAGTCTTTTTTTTTTTTGAATCAGTTTATCAGTAGGAGTAACACACAAATGACAAAGCAGGGAACTTCAAGGTTCTGCTGTCCGCTAAAATGACTAATAAATTGGTCAAAACTATCATAATCAACTTCTGTAGAACTCTAAAGATCTAGTCTACACTTACATAGGAAAGATTAGTAAAGACAGAAGGTGCTGTTCTGAGGTGACCACACACTGTGACATTTTAATTTGCCCCCACAGCATTCTCCAACCCCTGGATGTAAGGTAGCATGATGAGGGCAGCTCATACTCATGGTACCAGAGACAGCTATTCACATGGTGATGCAGTGTATGTCTTTGTTTTGCCCAACTCAGTGTTTTCAGAGCTGAAGCTTCCCTACTGGTGTTTCCTGAAAGCATTGCAAGTCCAAAAAGTACTGACCTCAGCAGACTAGGACTAGAAATAAGGATCAGACAAGCAATAGACAAGGGAAATCACCTTGGAAGGAAGGGGTTGTAAAAGGAGAATGCTGGGAAATGAAGACTTTTAAAAGCTTCCATGTCAACAAGGAATTATGAGCATCACACTCATACCCTGTGCTGGACTCCTGCCCAAAAAAGGCCTGAAAAAGCCATGAACATACAACTCTGGCTCAAGGAAAACAGGAAGTGAAAGTTAAGTCAAAACTGTGTTGTAAAAGGCTGGTCTAAGCAGTGAATGAGTGCCTGCCTCAACTACGAGCTACTGAAGAGCGTATTTTTTTTTTTGCTTCAGGCATTTATGAAAATTCTATCAAAGCATTAGCTGACCAGTAAGGTAATAGAACAGACTACAGTGTTCACACATGACAAAAAGATTTTGCAAACCCAGATTATAAAAGTAGCTAAAACAACAAATACTCACAAACCAAAATTAATAACAAACCCAGAGGAGAGAGTAGAATCTGATTTCCAGGGGAGCCACATTATAATCCTCAAAATACACAGTTTTCAAAAGAATAAATAAGGAGTACATAAAGAAACAACGCATAGTCTATGCATAGAAAAAATAAAATGAACAGTAAATGGCCTTGAGGAAACCCAGGCATTAGTTTTATTGGGGGTTGTGGAGGACAATTAAATTAACTGTCATAAATATGTTCAAACTAGAGAAAACCATGGGCAAAGAACTGAACAAGACAAGTAGAACAGTCTCAACAAATAGAAAATACTAATAAAAGATACAGAAAGAGACCCCAAAAAATCAGGAGTATAATAGCTGAAATAAAAATTCTCTAGATGAGTTCAACAACAAATTTGAGTATAAGAGGAATGTTCTCAAAATGTTTTCTCCCACTCTATGACTTGTCTGTTCATTCTCTTAATAACAGCTTTGTTACAAAAAGGTTATAATTTCAGTGAAGTCAAACTTACCATTGTTTTCTTTCATGCACACCATGTTTTGGGGAATTTTTTTTTTCCTAATCTCAAAAGTTATCATCAAATCCATGGTCTCCTAACATTTTCTCTCATGTCATCTTCTGAGAGTTTATCATTCTTCAGTTTACATTTAGATTTATAATCTATTGACACAACTTTTCTATTTTAAATTTCATTTTTGCATAAGCATATGTGCATGTGAATGCCCAAATGTTCCAGTGTCCAATTGTTCTGAAGCTTATCCTTTCTCCAATACATTGTCTTTGATCTTTTTCAAAATCAACTGACTAGACATAAAAATAAATAAGATAAAGGCATTCTGTCCATCTACAACTACAAAATAAAAATACATTGACTGTGTGCATCTATTTCTAGGCTCTCTATTCTAAAGTCAGTTAAGGTCAGTTCTCCAATTTTGTTTTCCTTTGATGTTGTGATTGGAAAATCTAACATCCTCTTAGAATAGCAAAGAGAAAATCTTGTCTAGTTACAGTGAAAAGTGATTGAACAAATGTGTAAAACAAGATGTTAAAGCCTTCATGAGATTTATTTTAAACTTCAATTAATCCAGCAAAAAAGGGCTGCTCTATAGGCTAGGGAAGATATTTCTGAAATGCTGTTAACACTGACATGAACTGGATCAATTCTCGATCCTAAAATGCAATAAGTACTTTAAGGGCATATTATTTTATTTAAAAAAAAACATTTAGGTGATTTCTTACTCACAAGACAAAGCATTAAGAAAAAAGACCACATAAGCCAGTTTTGGAAGAAAGCCAATTAACTTCTTACATGTGGCATTCTTAATAAAATGAATCAATGTCTCTATTGTATATATTTTATGTTTTAAAGATGGGGTATTTATAGAATCAGATTCAATTTATTCTATTAGTCTAACAATGGTGTTTAGAAGTCATTAGATATATCATTTTTAAATTAAAGAGAAATTTTGAAACCAAGTACAATGAAAGTCAATTAAGGAACAAATGAGGATGTTTATTGTAGTACCTGTAGCAACTAACTAAGTGGTACTTTACTGAGGCTAAAATCAAAGTGCTATTTAAAAAATTACCTAATTTCCTGCAGTTGTTCAGTAGATTGTTCTTCCAGTAATAAATATATCTTGACTCATCAATGAGCAACTAGGTAAACTGAGCTTAGAATCTGGAATAAACAATAAATACAGTGTGGAACTGTTGCATAAACATTCACAAATGTTGAAAAAGTAAATTTATTCCTGAGTCTTCCTGAAATGAGAGATACAACTAATTTATAAAGTCTGTAGATTAAACTTGTTGCAGTTAACATTTAAATATTTATTGCCTAATTACTTATGCCTGCTTTTTGTTATTTGCAATTTTATTTGTCATTGACCAATACCTAAGACCAATTCCTAAAAAGGAAAGAATATAAAAGTAACAGAAACTTATTAAATCAATCAAATTAGGCACAAAGTTTCACTTTTTTGTTTTTTTGTACCAGGGATTAAACTTAGGGACACTGGACCACTGAGCCACATCCCCAGCCCTATTTTGTATTTTATTTAGGTACTGGGTCTCACTGAGTTACTTAGTGCCTAGCTTTTTACTGAGACTGGCTTTAAACTCGCCATCCTCTTGCCTCAGCCTCCCAAACTGCTGGGATTACAGGCATGCATCACCATGCCCATCTACAATTTTTAAATTTTATCTTATCTGGATTGCATTCATTTCCCTTCCACACAAAATCACCAACTTCATTACATGATAATAATTCTTGCTGTGTTTAAAAAGAAAAGCAGATTTTATTAAGCATGGCTTGGTTGACAATTCATCTTCTTCTGCTTACTTTACACATTTACAAGTAGCACTGTAATCATGTATTCCTCCTAGGTTTCTGATCACAGCAAAAGTAGGCTGGGTGAAAGTGATCACAGGAGTGGAAAAACTTTCTCACTATGTCCGGAGTGTTTTCACTGGCTAATAGAGGTACTTCTTAGGTCAGGAATACTCATATTAAAAGATAAAACAAAAACTCATTTGATATTCAATTTACTTTTGCTTCCTAGATTTTTTAAATAGTCTACAACCATTACATACACCTCCATCAAGACAAGCAATTAAAAATGATCTAATATTAGGAATATTAGGAACAATTACTGCAATAAGAAGGAATATTACTGCAATATTAAGTCAAAACAAGATAAAACTGAACACAATTGAAAATTTTCAGGATCTATGCTCCTTTTTCTAACTACCACTAAAAGTTTCAAATACTACTTACACAATGATAAATATGATATGTGTTTGTAAATACCAAGAAATGTTTTACATTTTTGAAAGCTTTGCTTTCTAACTTTCTACTTTCTCCCCCATTGGTTTATAACTAGCAGCTCTTCCACAAAATCAGAATCCATTAAAAGTTTCTTTCTTTTATAGAGAAAGAAACATGGAGTATTACATTTTCCTATGTGAAATATGCTAGTAAATAATAGATTGTACACTCATTAAAGCAAATGTAATTGTGAGAACACATTGACATTGTTAAAGTAAATTAGTCAATTTGTTAATAGTTTCATTTTAAGTGACCCTAATTGTATTAATTGTGATACTAGTAAATTATACTGAAGAGCATTAAACACATTGTTCTAATATGCCCTAAAGGAAATTCTCCATTACATCAGCAGAGGGAAAATAATGATTACATGGCCTCCTCACCCCAAATAAAACTCCTATGTATGTATGTTCATATGTGTGGGTGCACACATGTGCATACTCAATGGGTCAAAGAAAAGGTGTCACTAGAATGCATACACTGTCACTACCATAATACCAGTAGCATAGTACAAAATGGACCACATGGAAAAAAATGAACTTTAGGTAAATGGAAAATTTCAGGGCATCCTTTTATCTCAAGTTAAGTAAAAAGTAGTTAAGTAAAAAGTACTTCATTAAACTGCTGTTAAGAATGAGAGAACATAAACCAACTGATATGTAGGACCACAACATAAAAACAAATTCCGAAGATATTACAACTATTATGAAATGCCTACTGTCAAAGGATATATACTAAAATATATCCCCCCACCATACACACAAACAGCATCTTTACACACCTGGCTGCTCCTTGTCTGTCATTCACATCTAGCCAAAGCATCGCCTTCTCAAAAGCATTTCCTGAGAATCTGCATCACTCACCCAGTCACTTGATGATTACATCACTCTATTTTAATTCTTTGTCTAGTATTTATAACTGATTTTTTATTTCTGTACTTAATCTTTCACTGTTTTACTATCTATCTCTCATGCTTAAATGTGAAATCCATGGAAAGCAAGCAGTCTACTTGTTCAATATTCTCTCCCCAGGAAAGGGTAGCATCTTCAACAAATGGTGCTGGGAAAACTGAAAATCCATATGCAACAAAATGAAATTGAATCCCTATCTCTCACCATGCACAAAAGCTAACTCAAATGGATCAAGGATCTAGTAATTAAACCAGAGACTCTATGTCTAATAGAAGAAAAAGTAGGCCCTAATCTCCATCACGTGGGGCTAGTCCCCAATTTCCTTAATAAGATGCCTATAGCACAAGAATTAAAATCAAGAATCAACAAATGGGATGAATTCAAACTAAAAGTTTTTTCTCAGCAAGAGAAATACTAAGTGAGGTAAATAGGGAGCCTACATCCTGGGAACAAATTTTTACCCCTCACACATGAGATAGAGCTCTAATCTCTAGGGTATACAAAGAACTCAAAAAGTCAAACACCAAAAAAAACCAAACAAACAAACAAAAAAACCAAATAACCCAATCAACAAATAGGCCAAGGACCTGAACAGACACTTCTCAGAAGAGGATATACAATCAATCAATCAAATATAGGAAAAAATGCTCATCATCTCTAGAAATCAGAGAAATGCAAATTAAAACTACTCTAAGATATCGTCTCACTCCAGTAAGAGTAGCAGCCATTATGAAAACAAACAACAACAAGTGCTAGCGAGGATTCGGAAAAAAGGTACACTCATACATTGCTGGTGGGACTGCAAATTGGTGCAGCCAATTTGGAAAGCAGTATGGAGATTCC
Organism: Ictidomys tridecemlineatus; assembly: GCF_052094955.1. Lineage (NCBI taxonomy): Eukaryota > Metazoa > Chordata > Mammalia > Rodentia > Sciuridae > Ictidomys > Ictidomys tridecemlineatus. Next base: position 33,899,474 of record NC_135492.1, on the reverse strand, counting down.
TTGGAAAGCTGGGAATGGAACCACCATTTGACCTAGCTATTTCTTTTCTCGGACTATACCCATAGGACCTAAAAACAGCATACTACAGAGACATAGCCACATCAATGTTTATAGCAGCACAATTCACAATAGCTAGACTGTGGAACCAACCTAGATGTCCTTCAATGGATGAATGAATTAAAAAATGTGGCATTTATACACAATGGAATATTACTCAGCACTAAAAAATAATAAGATCATGGCATTTGCAGGGAAATGGATGGCATTAGAGCAGATTATGCTAAGTGAAGTTAGCCAATCCCCCAAAAACAAATGCCAAATGTCTTCTCTGCTATAAGGTGGGTGACTCAAAATGGGGTAGAGAAGAAGAGCAGAGGAAGAGGATTACTTCTAGATAGGGAAGAGGAGTGGGAGGGAAAGGGAGGGAGAAGGGAAATAGCATGGATGGTGGAAGGAGACCCTCATCATTATATAAAATACATGTATGAAGATGTGAATTTGGTGTCAACATATCTTGTGTACAGAAATATGACAAATTGTGGCATAAAGGTGTATTAAGAATTGTAAGGCAAAAATAATAATAATAATAAGAGAGCTCATGTAAAAAATGTAAATTAAGAAAAAAATTATATCCCCAGATACTAGGTGCTCAATAAATATTTTTGTACAAATCAATGAATATCAGATCTGTGGCCCACAGCCTTTTCTGTGTGAAAAAAACATGTGTGCCTCTCTGATTTCCACTCACCTAAGTATTATTGCAATTTCTGAACTATCATGTAAGCATGTCTGATTGAAAATCTATTAATCAGTTCAATAAAACAAATTTATTTATAAGTTCAGTTATAGATACAGATTAATGATTGTGTTCTAAACTTGGTCAAATCACTCACATTCTATTAAAATTTTCCCTAAACAAAAATCCTATGAAATCAACTGCTGTTAAAATCTCTCTACATTTGGGAGAAGAAAAAGGGCAGTAAGTGAAATACAAGAATTATTTTGATCCCATAATATAAAAGATTAGTTGGTTCATGAATTGCCTCGATTCTGACCTCAGATAAATTGTCACAATATATCTCAATCAAAGCTAGTTGGGTTTTTCTGACTAAAATTAAAGTTATTTAAATTTTGGCAGGATTTAGAGAAATACAATATATGTCAGCAAAAGAACATCAGATAGTTGTCTAAAGACTCAAGTAAATTATATTCTTGGTACTGGGCACATAATAAAATGATCATGTAATTAAATTTTGTAATTTTATTATTATTATCTTTATTTCTTCTATTTAAAATACTTAAGAGTTTCCTAAAATAGGAAAAACAACAGCTTGAAACTAACATTTTTCTTTTCCTTTGTGTTTTCCTATATTCTTCAAATGAGACTCTTTCTCAGGAAATTTTACATAGTATGAATTCCAAAACAATACAAGTTTTGTTTTGGTTGAGGACTGAACTCAGGAGTACTCAACCATTGAGCCACATCCCCATTCCTATTTTGTATTTTATTTAGAAACAGGGTCTCACTGAGTTGCTCAGCATCTCGCCATTGCTGAGGTTGGCTTTGAACTCGCAATCCTGCCTCAGCCTCCCAAGCAGCTGGGATTACAGGTGTGTGCCACCATGCCTGGCTCAATACAAGTGTTTCTTGAGAAAAAGATTTCAAAACCACTATTTGAGTGACAAGCAATTCCTTCTTCCAGCAAAAGTATAGTGATAGCAAATTAACTTATTTTTAATACCTACAGAATGCAAGTTAAAAATAAAAATGTGAACTTTAGATAAATGACAAATTAACAGGGCCAAGAGGTTATCAAAGTTTTTGGCAAAGACATCACTTAATAACATCAATGTAAGTAAATAGTAATGGGGGAAACCTACATTTAAATACTTAAAGAAAGGAAATAATTCAAATACAAATACGAATACCACAATAAAACACGTCTGCTTCTTATATAAATGGCATGTATACTTCCTAACTTGCTATAAAACACTAAAGTAGATGTAAACACCACAAATATAACACAAATTAAAAACTCCATACAGTAAATTGACTACTGTGTTAAAAATGATTATTGGGCTGGGGATATAGCTCAGTTGGTAGAGTGCTTGCCTCATATGCACAGGCCATGGGTTCAATCCCCAGCACCACCACCCCCCCCCAAAAAAAAGTTATTGGAATTCAAAATATCAATTCTCTTACCTCTCTGAAAGAGAAGTACAAGGGCCCTGGCTTCCACCTACAAAAAAAAATTCATCAATATCCCAATACAATGAGAGTAAAACATTTTTTTAAACTCGCAACTACATGTAGAGAGAAATTTACCAAAATATATCAGTGATATTTAAAAATACTCCTAGATATTTTATTACATAGCTGACCATGATACAGCAAGGTAGCAGATAATTTTAAGATTTGAAATTTGAACGTATCTGGGAATTTCTATTTGGGCAGTGGGGTGGATGTAGACATAATAGATGTCTGAATGGTCTTAGAGTGTTTTCCTAAAGTCAGGTTTAATTTTTTTTTCTTACATTCTCCTCATCTTCCTTTGATATCCATTCCTTCTCTCTCACTGGGTAAGATTAAAGTAAGAAAGCCTATTATCTTTAAAACTAATAGTTGACGTAGATACAGTTGTAAAAATTGGTGCATACTATGAAAAGAGTCAGGAAAAGCATGGGAGAAGTGGAGAATTATACTTAAAAGGAACTAATTATCCTTTTCACTATTAAGCCATGGGGAAGAAGGGAATCTGTTTTCACATGTAAATAAATGAAAAGAAGCTATAACATGTGAAAAGCTAGGTGAAAACTCTGATATACTTTCCTTAACTATGTGAGTTCAGAGCTGGTTATTTCATTATTTAAATACTCCCAAAGTCTCGATTTACTGTCTTTCCTGGCACCACTACGGAATCAGCAACAAAACTACTAACATAATTCTTTGATAATAACTCCATTATTGGTCACTTCACCTGAATCTTCTGCTCTGTTTGTTCTAGTGACACCTAGATTAACCCACAAAAGACACCATCACACAACCTTTCATGCTTGGGAGTTCAAAACGCCTCTCTGCTTGGCTAAGCATTGCAGGGAAAATATCTTTGCCCAAGGAGAAGATGGCTGAGGGTTGTTTTTCTGTTCATTGACAAGCAGGTAGATGTCCTTTGCTCCCAGAACCCTAAAAAAAAAAAAACATAATACCAAGGTATTTGCAAGGTTGGTCACATCCAACTTCCAAGAAGCCCTTCTCAAGGAAACAAAAGGAAATGTCACACCAACAAAATATTTGAAATAAAATGAAAAATCAGATCCAATTACTGAGGAATGAACAACTTGATGAAAAAAAATCAGACTGGAAGACCTTTTTATAAAAAAAATACACTTTTACCAAGAGTGAACTTCACTATTGTTATTAAAATGCCAAACTTCCTAAATATCAACTCACTTTGAGAACAAACTTAAAAATCCACATATAATCAGCCAATTCAAACATTAAAGAATAAGTCTAACATTCTTTGCTATCGTAGTGCTATCAATATTTGACCCTTACCTTTAAATGTAAATTTTGAGTCCCATTTTGGTTTACTATCTTTGCCTTCATCCACTCAAGTCAATTAGTAGTATAGTGAACAGAGCTTAACCACTAACTACATATGATAAATACACTTCCGATAACAAAATTACATATTTTCGCTTTATAATATCTTTATCAAACACAATGTTTTTAAACACTACTCACTTTCTAGCTTCTTTGCAAGTTCTTGTACCTATGAATTCTATTATGCTGCTTTTCTATGTTTCCCCTAATTATTTTTCCAATATTTTTTTAAAATACAGGTTCTATTTCTTCTAAAATATGTTTAATCATGGAGAATTCCTCTGCTCTTAACCTTTTTTTTTCTTGTACTTTTTATTATGCTTAAACATAAAACTAACATCTCTGGGGGATGACTGGCAGATTTCCAATTCATGGTCTTTCAACTGAGGTCTCTCATTTTCAACTTTTTTTTTTTTTTAGGAGCACTTTAATTTAGAGGAAATAGCATGGTATGTTCATCACTCTCTGATGTCACTTCTTATTGTCATTCCACTTGACATACCTGGTTTTCTTATTCTTCTGGTTGATTTTTGTTTTTGTTACTAGGAATTAAACAGATCTTTTAAAATAATCCACTTTTAAAAAATCCTTGTTACCACATTTAAATACTCTTCCATTTATATCACAATCTTTACCTTCAATAAAGCTATTTTCCTTGATGACTTTCTATCCTAACAACTTTCATCTAACTACACTGCCTTTTTCCTTAATATCTAGGGAGAATTGTTTTTTATTGAAAATAAAATTCAAACCAAGACGTATTCAGATTAATATAGATCTAAAGTATTATAAAGAGTCAACATGATGTTAAGCTAGTTTACTAACACTAAGCAATGTTTCACTGAATTCATGTATTTATCTAACACATAATAATAAAAAGATGTGATTTGAGACCATATTACTAATTTGAGGGAATTGTGAGCAAACATTAAATAGCAAGGCATAAAATATAATATACAACATTTCAGATTATTAAAAATCACTATGAAAAGCTTGCTACTCTCTAACCATCACTGACTCTTAGTCATCAAGCAAAACTTTAGCCCTACTGCTTCCATGTTCCCTGTCGGACTCCCATCATCACTACTGTTTTGTTCCCCCTGACTCTATCCTTAAAATTTTCTACTCTGCCTTCTAAGAATCCCTTCTTTTGAGCAAACTTCCTTATATTCTCAATCCATCAATGAAATCTTAGACCAGTGATTTTCTGTTTGTTTTTTTTTTAAAGACAGAGTGAGAGAGAGAGAGAGAGAGAGAGAGAGAGAGAGAATCTTGTAATATTTATTTTTTAGTTTTCAGCAGACACAACATCATTGTATGTGGTGCTGAGGATCGAACCTGGGCTGCACGCATGCCAGGCGAGCGCGCTACCGCTTGAGCCACATCCCCAGGCCCGACCACTGATTTTCTTAACTACTGTCTACCTGTTATCTGATATAAAATCCCCGCCTGCTTTTGTCACCAAATCCTAGCTACTGAAATCTGGACATAATCACACAAGTTTATAAGCTATTACCACCTGTTAAAATGATGCCTAAGGTTCTACCTTCTTTATCAACTCATTCTAATCTTTTTCCCTCTTCATAAATCTTCAACTGCTCCATATTGTTATTCACTCTCAGCAAATAACGTAGTCCTAACTTATCCAAATAGATTAAAGTATCAGTGATACTTCATTGAATTCTCTGCCACCAACCTGATGAACTTACAGTACCTAAACACCATTATCTTCTTCCTTCCCATTTTCTACCAAAAATAACATCCTTCTTCCTTTCTATATGCTCTTACATCTTTGCTCTACATTACATCTCCTCTAGACTTCCAAGCTCCCAGAACTCCTCTTCCTTTTTTAATTTTTCAAGTATTATTATACCTTCTTTCTCTATTCCTCATGCCAGCTCAGAATAGAAAATGATTTATATGAAAGAGTATTAGACTATGGACTCTTAAGATTACAAAAACCACTGCATTTATCACAGTCACAATGACTTAGTCCATTGAATGCCTCCATTTCTTAACTTTCAACAAACATCTGAAAGTTTTTGCTCATTCTTTTTTGACACCTTGACTTGTATGACTCCAGCCTCTCCTGGTTTTCTTTCTGCTCCTCAATCACTACTTCTTAGTCTCCTCTGCAAAGCCTGCAAAAGGCCATTTGCTACAAGACAATTAAGTGGCTTTTTAAAAATCTTCATACTCTTCTTGCACTGCATGCTGTTATGGAGTGATTACACCATTCCCTAGGCTGACAAATCTTTATCTTTACCCAGATCCATGGATGTATATCTTCATTTGAATGCTATTAGGCAATTCCAACTTGTATCTGAAACTGAACTTCTTAGAATCTTTTCTGATGCCTACTGTCCCTGCTGCACCAAGCAAAATTCTTTCTCTAAATTGCCCATCTCAATGCAAGCATTATCACAGTCTTAACTGGTACTCAGAAAACTTGCTGTGCCTTCAAAATTCTCTCCCATACATCTCATATCAAGTCAAATATTGAGTACTGTCAACTCTGCCTCCTAAATACTTCTCAGATGTTTCCACTTCACTACATTTCCAGTGTAAGGCCCTATCATTTCTCACCTAGACTAACAGCTTCTTAATTGATTATTCAACTGGCAGTCTTACCCTACCACTACAGTTTACTCACCTTACAATAGCCAGATAATTTTTCTAAAATGGAAATCAGGCTATAACATTCCTTTGATGAACTGCCCACTATTCTTAGTATAAGTAGGCTTCATGATCCTAGTTTTCAGTCTCATTTAAACTTTAGTCTTTAATTCTACTCTCAAAATCCTCATGTTCAATCAAGGGCAAATCCAATGCACATACTATTTATGTAATCTCACCTAGCTAACATGTACTCATCATCTAGGTTGTGGCTTAGGAAGAAACCACACCTTACTCAATCTACCACTTCTCCAAGTTTAAGTTGTTCTCTCTACCCATTAATATAAGAGCTAAGCATACTATAAATTCCTCTGGGAAAGTATTCACTATTCTATATCTTAATTGGCCCTTGGCTTTTCTGTATGGTACCCCCAAATCCTGCAATGAAACTTGACAACAGAGCATTCAGAACTATTTTTATCTTTTTTTCATTTCTAGCATTTAAAGCAATGTGAGAGGGCTGGGGTTGTGGTTCAGTGGTAGAGCACGTGCTTAGCACCCTAGCACATGTGAGGCATAGGGTTCAGTCCTCAGCACCATATAAAAATAAATAAATATGGGCTGGAGATATGGCTCAAGTGGTAGTGTGCTTGCTTGGCATGCGTGCGGCCCGGGTCCGATCCTCAGAACCACATACAAAGATGTTGTGTCTGCTGAAAACTAAATATTTAAAATAAATAAATAAATAAATAAATAAATAAATATATGTAGTACACAGAAGGCACTCAAGTATTTACTGAATAATAAAACACATTAAAATGAAAGGGTAAAGTTTCTAAGCTGCAAAGCCTGAGTTAAAATGTAAAGGACCAGGCATTGTAAAGCTGCTTCTGAGCTGCAAAGCCTCAGTTAAAATGTAAAGGACCAGGTATTGTTAAGTTCCTATGCTACACTCAAAACCTGAAATTCCTATAGCTGTTAGGACAATTCCCAGGACTGCCCAGTAGATATTCCCCCTGACCATTTAGTTGTTTAATAACCTAGGACCCTGTGCAGCTTGGCATGTAGGCATTCAGGGCCCAAACCAATCAGTTTAAATGTATCCCGTCCTTAGGATTGACCTATCACTCCTGCCCGACCTGTTCCCGCCAATGAAAGTACTAATCATATTCAGGAATTGTTGTTCAATTTTCCCGCGACTCATGATGATTTGCTCTGATGTATGCAAAGTCCATGCCTTCCCTAAAAAAGTGTACTTAAGCACTGCTCAACCTCTGCTCATGGCTCTGGGCTGCTCTCCCTTCTTGAGTGAGTGCGGAGGCCCAGCATGCTGGATCTGCAATAAACCCCTTTTGCTGTTGCATGAGTCGGTCTCTTGGTGGTCTCCTCCTCCGACGTTCGCTGGACCCTTACAAAAAGTATTGTAAACTTAAAAGCTGCCATCACATACAGTCTGTTGATTCTACAGTATTTCATTTGCAAAATAAAGTACATTTGCTCCATAGGACAATTTGTAGCATTATGTTTACAAAAATTTCATTAAGAGCTATGTATGGGATGGGAGTGTAGCTCAGTGGCAGAATACTTGCTTGGCATGCACAAAGCCCTGGGTTCAATCCCCAGCACCATCCAAAAAAAAAAAGCTGCAAAAAGTACATATTAAATTTATGTAAGCATACTAAACATATTCTATACACCCAAAAAGTTGGAAAAAGTCATCATTTATTTCCTTAGCTTTCTTTTGCAAAGTAATTACTGCTGTGGGTTAATTAGGGTGTCATAAATTGACATTTACTAAGCAGAAAACTCTACCTTGTCCTTGTGGAAATTTAGATATATGACATCATTAAAGGAAAACATGGAAAAAGTGATTATTATTATTATTATTTATTATTATTATTATTATGGAGCTGAGGATTGAACCCAGTATCTTGTGCATGCAAGGCAAGTACTCTACCAACTGAGCTATATCCCCAGCCCAAAAAAGTGATTTTTAAGAAGGACTTGAAAGGAAGAGAGGTCAAAAAGACCAAAGAGGAGAGTACACTGACTTTTGACACTTTAAGAAAAATTCAAATACTAGAATAACCAGGGACAATAAAACAGATTTCATACATTATAATTTAGAAAATAAAGGAGAAAAGTAGATGGAATATAGATATTAAACAATTATTGATTAATATACTGCTCAAACTGGTAACAACGACTTCATTCGACAAATTATTCAACGAAGCTCATGTGCCGGGGCTAGATATACAAACAATTCCAGCATGGTTCCTGCCTTCATAAAGGCTACATTTGAGACAAAATAATAATCAAGAAAACAAATTAACATAAGATTATATATTCTGTGGAGTAATATGAAAAAAACAAGACAAATGCCAAGCTGTGAATCAGTTAAGAAATTGAAAGAATTTTTCTCCTTCCTAAAAATGACTCCAGCTAATTAGATAGAGCAGGACAGAAATATAAACTGCCTCAGACAGGTCGGTACCTTGGTCAGATATCTATACTTGGCAGAACAAATTCATCTTTCACTCAAATCTAAATCCACCACTCCTGGATTGTGGGGTGGAGTGTAGTATGGAGTACAAAAAGAGTACCAAGGACAAAGATTTTAAACTAAAGGCCATGACATAATGACATCATTTTACCATATCAACTTAAGTATTTTAATTACTACCAATTTCTTCATCAATAAATTCAGGACATTCCCTTTTAGTTCTAAAACTCTATGGCACTGTAATGAAAAAAAAAAGCAAATTTAGGACAAAATTTTAAAGGAGGCAAAAAAATGGAGTGGCAGAATTGTGAATATCTTGTATTTTTAAAAGTAGGTTAATAAATATTTTATACATAAAGGTAGGAAGCTTTGAGACAGATTATAAAAAAGGTAAAGATGTCAAGTAATTATTATACAAGCTGTAAGAAGGTGAGTACTGTGGTATTTAGAATTGAAGTTAAAAATTTTGGTAGTATGTAACAAAAGGCTATTTTCAAAGGAATCTAATGAAGGAAAATGTCCTTTTCTCATAAGCAACATTCCAACAACTTATAAACTTGGGAAAATAACTATTTATTCCAATAATATTATTTAATTAGTTTAAACTGCACTAAATCTTGATATTGATATTTTAAGTTAAAAATAAATTACTTTTCCATTTAATTAATGATTAAAAGTCACATGCCAAAAACAATCATGACATATAACAAATATTTTCCTTTTTAAAAAAATTCTTTGAATTATAGGTATCTGATCAGTTATTATTTCCCTATGATCAAAGATCTTAGCATTTAAGGTAGCAATTTATATATATATATATATATATATAACCAAATCTAACAGGGTACAGAGAAAATATCATATTTTCTGTGCTGTTCTTTATTTGAAAAAGGATGCCAAGAAAAATTTTAATTTACCTGGATCATACCCCATAATATTTTTAAATCCAAGTCCATCATTACTGTAGAAATATATAAATCAAATAAAAATACACACAGAAAATTACTTTGAAGATTGTCCTAATCATCTTTGTGTTCACAGTATCCAAGATGATTACATTACTATGGAGAGCAATATAGTAGAAAAAAAAACATTTTGTTACACAAAGATTTTCCTCTTTCAGAGTATATTTTAAAAATCTACCTACTTACTCCTATTTTATTAAAGATAAAAATATGAAACATGTGAATATTTGGGGACTGTTTAAAAAGGGCTTCCTGCTTACCAACAGAAAAAAAAATATATAGCTAAATCAACTGTAAGCAAAGTTATGAATCACTCTAAGGGAGTAGTCAATTATCATTTAAAACAAGTTTTCTGAACTAAACCAACACAAAAAAAAACAGAATAAAAATTAGTCAAGCATTGTTAATAGTAATAAGCAGAAAATGTATGTTGAAAGACTTTCTTTAGAAAACGTCTGAAAGAGTCAGGGGAGGTTCTATATAGCAACATAGGAGGTTGAGCTAGAGGATCAAAATTTGAAGGCCAAAGTAAAAAATGCAAAGTGCTAAATCGCCCTTTAGTTCTCTTTCCAGTACTAATAAACACATCTCGGAAAATAGGAAAAATGAAACATCCAAGCAGCTCAGTTTTCTCCAAGTTGTAAGACTCAAAGTAGATTTTAATCCAAGTTTAAAAACTCAGGATACTGAGAGCATCCAAGGGAAAAAGATGGGTCACCTAGAAATGTATAACTATATAATTGTGAAATCCTTAGTCAAATCTTCACAACACAGGAAGGAATTCGAGTCTATCTATATTCAAGGAATAAAAGAATAAAATTATCAACCAAGATATTATATTCACAGCTACTACCTTTCAAAAGAGAAGGAAAATGAATACTTTAAACATATAAAAATACACACACTATTCATCAAAACTGGATCTGTTCTCCAAAATTACTAAAGGTAATCCTTCATAATAAAATGTAAGTGCACAGCATCATAAGTCATATAAAATTTTAAATATTTCTTGGCAAAAACAGTTCTATTTCATTGCAATGATGGGTCATAAAACATGTAATTTTGCAATAGAATTTGAAAGAAAAAAGCATTACAACAATACTGTTAATAGGCATATATACCTGTAACAATAATATAATTTTAAAAGGACACATAAATATATTCAGTTTTTTAATAAAGTGAAGTCAAGTTGATACTCATACAAAGTATGAGAAGGAGATTCTTTATTTTTAGAGATTTTGTTGGCAAATGCAAGATTACAAAATTCTGATCAAAACAAAACTTAGATATCTGAATTAACTCTAAATATTGCAACTGTAGGTAGTCTACAGGATATGCTACATCTAAGAAAACACACATACTGAAAGCAAAAGGATATAATAATGACACATACAAAAGTGATCGAACAAAACCTTGGCTGTCTAAATTATAGTACACAAAACATAGTTTAACACAGTTATAGGACATAGAAGACGTTTTAAATTGAAAAAAAAAAAAACTTTAAAAAGAGGCAAAAGAGAGAAAAGGACCCTTTCCCCAGGTTCTTAATTAAGAGTAAATACATTTGCTACGTTCTTCATACTTCCCAAACACACAAAGAAAACACTGAGAGGGTTGAATGAAAACAAAGAATCACTGTCATACTAAGAGACATCAATCCCCACTTACTGAAAAGGGAAATACAGTGAAGCAAAATGGTAATTGCAAAGCATAAGACTTTGAAAATATTTTTGAAACTCCTATAGACTTATAGAATCTCTGTTCTTAATCACAAGTGGGATATTATGCTGGTTAGATCCATTTTATATATTAAAACAAAGGTTAATAAATATTTAAGTGATAGTTATTTTGTAACCAACATCTAATAAATATTCAAAATCAAAAGTGGTAGGGATTTTCAAAAATCCCTAAATATGTGTCAGTTGATTGAACAGTCTTGGGCATGCTGTTGTTCAAAATTGAAAGATTAAATTTAAAGATGTTTATACTACTTAAAGTTAACTAGAGGCTCCATGTAGTTTTCATCAACCTTCCATTGTTAAAAATTTTTTTTTGCAGAGAAATCGATGCTTTAAAATTGTATGAATATTTCCCAAAATACAAATTAGACTATTTCCTTGCTAAAAAAATATACTAAAAGTTACAGCATTCAATTGTAAATGCAATCATGGAGTCAGGTAGACGGACTTCTTAGAGAGTGTGCAATAAGCCCTCATATCAATAGCAAATTAAAAACATTGCACACCAGTGTTGTTACATTGTTAGTCAACAGAGCCATCATGGGGGACGCAAACCAAATATTCCTTGAAAAGAATTATGAGCCATATTGGAATATAGAAACTATAGAATTTTGAAGTCAAAGAATTTATTTTAATTATATATTTCAAAAAGTATATACACTAGTTTAACTGAAATGTCACAGAAAGAATACTGCAGTATTCTACGAACATAACATCTCTAACTAAAAAAGAATCTCTCTGAACAAAAGAGAATAGTTTTGTGATGAGGAGACAGAAATGAGCCCTTGCTTCCTAGGCATTTTTTTTTTTGAGATGTAAACTTTGTAGAGATATATTGCATAACAATTTGAATTACTATTACTGAACTGTATATTTAGAATTTTGGAGACAGAAGGTTTTATTTTGTCGTTTTGATTACAATGAAAATTAAAAGAAAGAGAATTGCAACATTTCTCAAACATACATTTAAAATAATGTGGTCTTTATTCTATAAATAAGAACAAGCTCATCAATATACAAATAATGAACATGCATGTAATCTCAGCTACTAGGAAGTCTGAGGCAATTGAATTGCAAATTTAAGACATCCTCAATAACTTAGTGAGAACCTCTCTCCAAATATGAGTGAAAAGGAGCGTGGGGTGTAGTTCAGCATGAGAGTATCACTTCTATCAATCCCTATTACACTTATACATACAAAACACACCTCTTTCACCACTGGATATCTATTCCAAACAATATTCAGACAGAAACTATAGAACTCATAATACAATCAATAACATAGATTTAACTGACATACATAGACTAATTCATCCTTCAACAGGCGAAGACACTTTCTTCTCAGCATCAAATGGATCCTTCTCTAAAATAGACCATATGTCATGACAAAAAGGAAATCTAAGCAATACAGAAAAGTAAGGATACTACCCTGCATTATATAAGATCATAATGGAATGATATTAGAAATCAATGATAAAAATAGAAGCTACTCCGGGGCTGGGGATGTGGCTCAAGCGGTAGCGCGCCCATGCCTGACATGCGTGCGGCCCGGGTTCGATCCTCAGCACCACATACCAACAAAGATGTTGCATCCGCCAAGAACTAAAAAAAAAAAAAAAAAAAAATAGAAGCTACTCCTATACCTGGAGACTAAATAATATGCTAGTGAATGAACAATGGGTTTCAGAAAACATCAAAGAGATTTAAAAATTCTTAGAATTGAATGAGGACTCAGATACAACATATCAAAATATCTGGGAACACTATGAAGGAATGACCAAGAGGAAAGTTCATTGCATGGAGTTCAGTCCTTAAAAAAAGAAAGTCAAATAAATGACCTAAAATTACATCTCAATGCCCTAGGAAAAACAATTAATCAACACCAAAAGCAGTAAAGGACAGAAAAGAATTAAAATCAGAGCTGAGATTAATGAAATTGGAACAAAAGAAGCAAATAAAAATTGACAAAGTGACTGGGAATGGTACAACCATTTGACCCAGCTATCCCACTCCCTGGTCTATACCTAAAGGACTTAAAAACAGCATACTACAGGAACACAGTAAAATTTTTTTAGCAGCACAATTAACAAGAGTTAAACTGTGGGGCCAAGACAGATGCCCTTCAGTGGATGAATTGATAAAGTAAACATGGCATTTGTACACAATGGAATATTACTCAGCAATAAAAGAAAATAAAATCATGGAATTTGCAGGTAAATGGATGGCATTGGGGAAGATAATGCTAAGTGAAGTTAGCCAAACCCAAAATAACAAATGCTGAATTTTTTCTCTAATATAAGGAGGCTGATTCATAGTAGGGTAGGGAGGGGGATCATGGGAGGAATAGATAAATTCTATTCAGGGCAGTGTGGTGGGAGGAATAGGGAGGGGAAAGGGATTAGCAAGGATTGTGGAATACAATAGACATCATTATCCAAAGTACACATATGAACACACGAATTGATGTCAACCTGCTTTATATACAGGGATATGAAAAAAATGTGCTGTATGTGTAGTAAGAATTGTAATATATTCTGCTGCCATATATTTTTAATTTTTTCAAAAATTTTCAAAATGAAAAGTTGGCTCTATGGAAAACAAATACATTTGATAAAACCTTATCCATGCTACTGTAGAGAATGAGAAAAATACTCTAATTACGAAATCCATGATGAAAAAGGAAATATCACCATGAACACTAGAGAAATACAGAAGATAATTAGAAATTATTTTGAAAATTTGTACTGCATTAAAACAGAAAATATTGAAGTCATAAACAAATGACTAGAATCATGTGACTTAGCCAAACTGAGTAAGTTAAACAGATCATTTTCAAGGAATGAAATAGAAGACACCATCAAAGCCTACCAACCAAAAATAAATAAATAAATAAATTCCAGGACTCAATGGATATAAGACCTTCAAAGAAGAACTAACGCCAAAACTCCTCAGATTATTCCATGAAATATATAAAGAGGGAGCTCTTCCAAACTCACTCTATAAGGCCAATATCTCCTTCATTCTAAAATCAGACAAACACAGAAAAGAAAGTGTATTTTAGACCAATACCTCTAAAAAGCAGAAGCAATAATTCTGAATAAAATTCTGGCAAATCAAATACAAAAACATATCAAAAAGATGGTTCATCATGACGAAGTGCGATTCATCCCAGAGATGCAAGGTTGGTTCAACATATTGATATCTATCAATAAATGTAATTCATCACATCAGTAGATTTAAAGAGAAGAACCCTATGATCATCTCAACAAATGCAAAAAAAGCACTTGACAAAATACAGCACCCCTTAATGTTCAAAACACTACAAGAACTAGGGATAACAGGAACTTTTCTCAACATTTTAAGGCTCTTTATGCCAAGTCTCAGACCTACATCATTCTAAATGGAAAAAAAACTAAAGGCATTCCCTCTGTAATTGGAAACAAGACAGAGATACCCTCTCTCACACTTCTATTCAATATAGGTCTTGAAACACTGGCCAGAGCAATTAGACAGATGAAAAAAGTTAAACGAATAAGTATAGTAAAAGAAAAACTTAAACTAGCACTATTTGCTGATGATATGATTCTGTACATAGAAGACTCAAAAAGCTTCACTAGAAAACTTCTAGAACTAGAATTCAGCAAAGGAGCAGGATATAAAATCAACACCTGTAAATCAAAGGCATTTCTGTGTATCAGTGACAAATCCTCTGATAAAGAAATGAGAATAACTACCCCATTCACAATATCCTCAATAAAAAAAAAGGATACTTGGAATCAACAAGAGGTAAAAGATCTATACAATAAAAAGTATGAAACATGAATGAGAAGTCAAAGACCTTAGAACATGGAAAGATTTATCTTGATCTTGAATAGGCAGAATTAATATTATCAAAATGACCATACTACCAAAAGCACTATACAGATTTAATGCAATTCTGATCAAAATCCCAATGGCATTCCTCATAGAAATAGATAAAGCAATCATGAAATACATCTGGAAAAATTAGGCACCCAGAATAGATAAAGCAATTCTTAGCTGGAAAAGGGAGGCAGGTGGTATTGCTATACCAGACCTTAAACTATACTTCAGAACCACAGTAACAAAAACAACATGGTACTGGCTGGTAGACCAATAGCCCAGAATAGAGGACACAGAGACCAACCCACAAAACTAAAATTATCTTATAATAGACAAAGGTACTAAAAATATGCACTGGAAAAAAGAGAGCATCTTCAACAAATAGTGATGGAAAAACTGGAAATCTATAGGCAGCAAAACAAAATTGAATCCTCTCTCTCACCATGCATAAAAGTTAACTCAAAATGGATCAAGGGTTTAGGAATTAAACCAGAGGCTCTCCAAATGAAAGAAAAAGTAGGTCCTAATCTCCATCATGTGGGATTAGGCCACAACTTCCTTAATAACACTCCTATAGCACAGGAATTAAAACCATGAATCAATACATGGGATCAATTTAAATAAAATATTTTTATTAAAAAAACAATATAATAGAGAGCCTACTTTCAGGAGCAAATCTTTACCCCCTCACACATCAGTTAGAGCACTAATCTCTAGAGTATATAAAGAACTCAAACATCTTAACACCAAAAAAAAAAAAATTCAATCAATAAACCAAAACAGACACTTCTCAGAAGAGTATACACAATCAATCAACAATTATATGAAAAAATGATCATCATCTCTAGCAATTAGAGAAATGCAAATTAAAACCATTCTAAGATACCATCTCACTCCAGTCATTAGGGCAGCTATTATGAAGACAAACAACAATAAGTGTTGCACAGGATGTGGGGAAAAGGTACACTCATACACTGCTGGTTGGAGTGCAAATTGGTGCAGCCAGTATGGAGATTCCTTGGATATCTGGGAATGGAACCACCATTTGACCAAACTATTTTCTTCTGGGACTATATCAAAAACAGCATAATACAGGGACACAGCCAGGTTAATGTTTATAGCAGCACAATTCACAATATCTAAATTGTGGAGTCAACCTAAATGCCCTTCAGGGAATGACTGGATAAAAAAATGTGGCTTATATACACAATGGAATATTTCTCATCATTAAAAAGAACAAAATCATGGCACTTGCACGTAAATGGATGGAGTTGGAGAAGATAAATTTAGGTGAAGTCAGCCAATCCTCCCCCCCCCCCAAAAGAAAATGTCGAATGTTTTCTCTGATATAAGGAGGCTGACTCATAGTGGGTTAGGGAGGGGGAGCATGAGAGGAATAAATGAATTTTAAATAGGGCAGAGGGGAAAGGTAGGGCACAGGGGATTAGCAAGGATGATGGAATGTGATGGACATCTTTATACAAAGTTTATGTATGAAGACTTGAATTGGGTGTCAACATACCTTATATACAAAGAGAGATGAAAAATTGTAATATATATATATATATGTGAAGTAAGAGTTATAATGCAAAAAAGTATATGTATAATGTCATAAATTGATGTGAACATACATTATATACAGAAATATGAAAAATTGTGCTCTATGTGAAATAAGGATTATAATGCATTCCACTGTTGTGGTGTATTTTAAAAAATAATAAAAACCATAAAAAATCATAATCTAAAAACATATAGAAACAAACAAACAAACAAACTGAGATAGGATGCATTTGGTGCTACATACCCAATATATCCAGTGGTCTGGAGGCTGAGGCGGGGGGATCACAATTGTGAAGCTTACCTTAGCAACTGAGTGAAACCCTGCCTAAATTTAAAAATAAATAGGCAGTAGTAATTTTAAAAAATTAAGATAAAATTAATTTTTTTAAATAAAAATTTTATAAGGACTGAGGATGGTGTTCAGTAATAGGGCACCCTGGTTCCAATCCCCAATTTCACAAAAGGAAAAAAAGAATGAATAAAAGTTCTTTTCAAAGTTACAGAATAAATATTTTTAAATTTATAAATTGTATATATGAAAACAAAAATTCTATTTCTCAAATGACTCCATTAAAGAGAACAAAGAAAAGTGACAGATGAAAGAAACAAATTGCCTCACCTTTAACCAAAGTCTTCTAATAAAGGAGAACAGAGACTACAAGAGAAACGCAGGCAAGAGCCGAGAACAGTCCCTTCAAATAGCAGGTATCTAAATGTGCCTTCATCACAAAGCAATCAACGTCTTTAGAAAGGAGGGACTATATCATAAAGTCACAATGAACACAAATTGATACAGTGTTTAAAAACATGTGGGGTTATCATGAAGGTCCACAGAAACAGATGTGGACCCTACAGCACCTGTTCATATGGGGACACAGCACGCTCCTCCATATTCGAGACCCAGGGCCTGGTGACAGAGGATGTCCATTTGGTAATAGATAAATAATAAACTATGGAAAATAAGTATTTCTGACAATCAGCCACATTTTGTTTGCCATATTGCATACAGTTTGACAAATACTAGAACACCATGTCAGTTTTATATAGCTGTCACATAAATGTCATATTTCACATATAAGCATACTTAAATAGTACATCTGCAGAATTTGAAAAAATAAAAATACAGATCAGCACATAACAGACTGAATTACACACCCTGGGTATAGATGATAGGACTCCTCATTATACAGAGGAGAGCCTCCCTCAGGTTCATCTATGATAACACCCCATCAAAATTTCACCATGATTTCCTTTTCATTGCAGACGGGACCAAAGCAAGCAGTTTGAAAATTCTCCTGGAAGCTTGAATTGATATGAAATTAGCCAGGAATTCTGAACTCTAAGAGGAAAAGCAGGAGCTATCATTACCAGGCACTAATGCATATTATAAAATTATCATATTGCAGTAATTTGAGGACCAAAAAAATCACAAAGCAGAAATTTCATAGATGACTCCATATGTATGTGTCATTTTTATTATTAAGTACAATGAAAAAGCCTAGATAAATGCCACCATCTTCAGAAGAGGATTTAATGTGAATGAACAAGACAATCCAACGTGAAGGGAGGAGTGGGAACTGGAGGCACAGAGCACTGGTAGGGCTTGGTTGCAGGACATGCGTGGTACTGGATTACACTCCAGCATCCCAAAGAAGCACATATTGAGTAGGATTATGTTTCAAAATTATACCAGAATAGGAAGCTCCTGGATTCCCTTTACAAATGCATACACAAAATAAACACCTACTTTTGTTTTGAGTCCCTCTTAAATAAAGTTATACATGAACTGAGAGATCTATGCATTGGACCACTCCGAAAATCTCTACCATCTAAAGGGCAGGCAAAGTTGGGGGACACATGGGCATTAGTCCTTCCTTGAACCATGTGCCACAAAATTGGGACAGAATACCAAAATCCAGTGTCACCCAGAGTAGAGAAAAACTGATTTGCATCACAAATGGAGCACATGGGACACAAAATAACTTGTAGCTGGAAACAGAATTTGTCTGGTGCTCATAGCAGAAAGAGCTGGATATACACAAGATTCAAAATGAGAGAAAGGGGGTGATTTTCGATGGCTGTGGAGGGTCATGAGCTTTATCCATGGGACAATGGCAGAAGGGGAGTGAGATCAAGGGTCCCGGTTTATCCCTAGAAGGGATTTGCAACATGATCTCTAACTGTGGTTGCTAACAGTTGAGCTCCTCCCTAGCCAGTCCCTAAGGGTAGACAGGACAAATGCAGTCCACCCAGCCGCCCTATCTGAGCCCTCTCCCCCCTATCTCAGTCATAACTCCAGGTCTAGCCAGTTCTTTCTGGAAGAAGAAACTCCAGGCACTCAGGGTCCCAATATTTTTCCCATTCCATGGACTCCATCCTAACCCACCAAGCTTTTGGAGCAGTGACAACTGTGCATGTGCATATCTCAGAAAGGAGGGGCTTCACATTAGTGTTCAAGCACTTCCCTGGACTATGATGCCCCCTCCCAGGAGTGAAGCAAAAGCTGTCAAAAACACAGCTTCCTGTTTCTTTCTAAAATAGGCTCATGCCACCTTCTTGCAGTGAGCACAGGCAGCCTGGGTTCTAACCAATTACATCAGGAATTCAGCCCCCAGCCAAGTAGGACAGCTTTTCAATCTGAGTGCAGCTGTGGGAAAGTCTCCTATCAAACAGTCAAAGGAACCAGTCCTCCAATGACATATATATGGAGAAAGACCTGCTCACATGGGGCTAGAATATATGCTTAGTGCAGCCATTTTCAAAATAGCATGGAGTTCTTTAAAAGCAAACAGAGTAACAACCACTCTGGATGCATTTCCAAAGAAACTTTAACGAATGTGTTAATAAATGGCTGCATGTCCATCGCTGGTCCAGGATCCACAGGAGCCAGGATGAGGGAACTTCTGAAGTGGCTTTTAGATAAGGAGACTCCTCCAAGCCTCAGAGCAGTCACCTGCTCCCCTGAGAAACTACTTCCCCTAAATGCACCTGCTCATAGGTCAACATGTGGCTGATATTTACCAGACGCTCAGGAGACCTCAGATGAGCCAGGTTTGGGATCCCTATGTCAGGCAGAGCCAAACCAGGACCAGGAAAATATCACAGAGGGCATGAGACCCCTAGGACATGCAGTCCACAGCAGGGACACTCAGCCCAAAGACATTCTGACAAAGTGTCTGGCCTGGGAGAGAAAGAGGGAGTACACATGCACACACACACAAACTCACAAATTTTTTCAAATGTTAAGTGGTTTTGGGTGTACTTTTCTCTAATGTAAAATGCTCATAAAGTGAAAAAAAACCTTTTCTTTTTATTTTATTACAGTGGGGACAGGGGACTGGAATTTGAGGAATTCATTGATACAATTGTACAGATTTCATCTGGGAGACGGGGTTCTGGATCTGACATTTTTCTTCCCTTACATTTAGAACATTCAGGGGTCCCCAGGAAGGAGGGCCACCCCTGTAATCCAAGCCACTCAGAAAGCTGAGGTATAAGTTCAAGGCCAGACTCAGCATCTCAGCATCTGTCAGGAGATAAATGATAAAAAGTACGAGGGATGTAGCTCTGTGGGAAAGGACCTCTGCATTCATCCACTATGCTCCCTATGCCCCCAAAATAGAATGAAAACCTCAGGCTTGAGAAAAACCTGAGACCCCTGCAGATCCCAGCCCGCTTTGGTAGGAAAAGGGCCTACGAACTGGTGATTCTCACGGTCCCAACACTCTGAAATCCACCATAGAAGAAATTCAGGAAGAAGACTTGAGCTGCCAATTTGTACAGGAGATACCCATGTGTTTAATAATGAGAATAAAAAGAATTCAACATCTTTAGAAACCCAAGAAATGTAAAATAAAATCCTATTAGAGACAAAATTAAATAGTATCAATGATAATAGGAAACAAAATAATTCTAATAAACTGAAAGAGTTTAAGTGCTTCTTAACTATTTGTAGAAACTGTTTTGCTAATAAAGACACATGATAGACCCCCGCCACAGGGACTTGCTGAAATCAGTTCACAGGACCAGGACAATACATTAACAGTCATGGTACATTCAGCTTAAAAATAGTATAAAATACCATGGGTAAGTTTTACACGGGTGCCATATTCATGAGGTATTACGTATAACTATGATGCACCAATAAGCAATCCAGAATGCTTTACTTTTAATGGAAGGATCCAGTCTTAAAATTCATCCACAAAGTTAAATATATGTAAACTTAACCAAGAAACTTTTGAAATATAAGAGAAAAAGAGTTATTACCTAACATGTACATTGTGGAGTTGTATTGTTATAATTATTATCTAGGAATCACGATGTCAATAAAGTCCACCCATGAACCCACGTGGATGTAAAAATCCTATACTTAATTGCAACGGAAAAGTCATTATCAATCAAACCCTAACAAGGTCAATCTCAGCAACTTAGCTAGACCTGTGGTCAGAATAAAAACTAAAAACTACCAAAAACTTACTGAGTAGTAAGGCACCCTTCTATTAACTACAAAACAAAAAAACAAACTCCACAAAACTAGCTCAGGAATAAGCGAGGTCCCTGTTCACAATAGATCCCCTCCTGCAAAAAAAAAGGGTGTTTGGAGATTAGAATTTTTTTTTTGGTACTTGGCATTGAACTCAGAGGCCCTCAACCGCTAAGCCCCATCCCCAGTCCTATTTTGAACTTTATTTAGAGGCAGGGTCTCCCTGAGTCTCTAAGTGCCTCACCCACTTGCCTAGGTTGGCCTTGACCTCACAATCCTTCTGCATCAGCCCCCTACCCGCAGCCACTGGGATGACAGGTGTGCACCATCCTCTGGCTTGCAGTTGATTATTCTGTGGTTCAACCTGTCAATCACCATAGCCCAGGAAAACGCTGGGCAGCTAAGCTCATCTGCCACTTAGGACTTGAGCAGGGGCTGAGGTTGCCCCAGGGGATGGGGAGGCAGGAGGGGTCCCTGCCACTGTCACACTCTCCACCTGGCTGGCCACAGAGACTGAGGGGTGCTGTCCCCAATGGGCTCAGGCCTGTGGACGCGGAAAGCCCCCGGAGTCGGGGTCGGCCAACTCAGGTTCCACCACAGTGGGTCCCACCTGATGGCCTCCCTGCCCTGCCTCCCTCCCAAGGCTCCCTATCCAGGCAACTGGTGCCACTGCACACTCACCATTTTCTGGTGCCCAGCAGCCAAGCCTGCCCTGGAGAGCTTCAGCCCCTGCATGGCAGGGCCAACCAGGATCCCGGGCACCCAGCAAAGCCTGGAGGCCAACTGCACAGACCTGGGAAAAATAAATCCCATCCCGAGCACAGAGGCCCGCCCCTGTTCGCTGGCTGTGCTCAGGATTGGACATCTCTTAGCTCGGGGGCTTCTGATTGGACAGGGCGTCAGTCAGTCTCTGCTCTCCCCAGCCTGAGCACAGCAAACCTTCTTTTTGAGTGATAGCAGCAAGAAGGAGGCCAGAATGCCAGGGTTTGAGTGGAGCTTTTTTTCTTTTCCTTTTGAGGTCTTGGCATTGGGTTAGGGTGACCAGAATTCTAAGTTCTGTTGGATTTTGATGTTAGGAAATTGAAGTCATTTCTTGAAAGTTTCACCACCTGGGCCTCCTCCTACAATAAGACCACCCAGAGCGTCTTCGGGGTGCTGACTTGTCCTCTGTTCATCTGTGCAAAATTCTCCAAGTAGAACTGGCCTTTTGCCCTGTGGGAACTGTCCAGTTCATCATGGCAAGCGCTGGTGGAGGCTCATGGTGGTGGTGGGGGGGGCAGGCCCCATGAAGGAGGTTCCCACCGGGTTGGCTGTATGAGAGCTGATGTTCCTCCAGCTGTTTTGAATCTGTATCTGGAGCCCACATTGAGCTGGAGGCAGAATAAGGAGATCAGCACAGAAGAGACCCCCAGAGCGCAGACCTGGGTAAACCAGCTGTACCCAGGCTCCCTCTCCCTCTGGCCACTGAGGGTTGAATTCAGAGGCCTCGAACTCTGAGCCTCTTCCCCAGCCCTAGCTTGAAGTTTAGAGACAGGGTCTCATTGAGTTGCTTAGCACCTTGCTTTTGCTGAAGCTGGCTTTCAATTAGCCATCCTCCTGCCTCAGCCTTCCTAGATGCTGCAATCACGGGCATGTGACACTTTTTTTTCTTTCTTTCTTTTTTGAGAGAAATACCTGCGGTGGCCACAGGATAGCAGCCTTGTGCAGATCAAGGCCACCCTGGGTGCTCTCCCTGGTTCCCACCAGTCCCCTGGATCCCAGGCAATGGGATCTTGCCTCCTCCAAAAACCAGAGACACCCTGCCCAGGTGTGCATCCTTATATCAGTTGAATACTCTGCACTTGACAAAAAGAAAAGAAAAGAAAAGAAAAAAGACAGACCCTACCTGCTTGTCTTGATGCAAACAAAGCCAATGTGTTTCCAAAGAGAGCTCTGGTCTTGTCCCCCCCAATTCAGTGGTGAAAAAAGTCACATAATACAGAGAAGACTTCTCATTAAGGGGGGCTCCATGGTCTGTCTATTAATGAAAAACAATTTGGGTTTTATTGGGAGTCCAGGAAAGCCAATTCCAGGTTTTCCTAATTTGGTAAATAACTCCATAGATTCGAATTCACCCTGCTACTCTCTGCCTTAATTAATCATGGAGACCTCAAAGTTACCTGCCCCCTAGGACCCAAGCTCCTGCACATAAAAGCGGGGGGGATATTTTTTTCTCCATACAGCATCCTGAAACTCCACCTTCCCTTCTGACTCCAACACCTTTGGCAGTATCCAATGGGGGAGCGATTTAGAAAATTCTGTAATGTACCTAAAGATATTTCCTCATCCGAGTGTGATGCTATCAATTTGGTCCTATGGTCCTGTTTAGTATGTTTTATGTTTTTCTATTTTGTTGGTTCTTCTTAGTTATACATGACCAGAGAGTCTATTTTGGTAAAATTATCGAAGCATAAAATATACCTTATTCTCCTTAGGACCCCATTTATGTGGGTGAGTATGATTGTTACTGTATTCTGGATAAATGCCATTTTGACTTGAGTGAAAGGGAATCTCAGTGCAGTTTTAATTTGCATTTTCCTAATTTCTAGATACATTGCCTCTTCAATATTTATTCTTTAAAATATATTTTATAATTCGAGTTGGACCCAATACCTTTATTCTATCCATTTATTTTTTGTGGTCTTGTGGATGGAACCCAGTACCTTGAACGTGCTAGGTGAGCACTCTATGGATGAGCCTCAGTCCCAGCCCCCATTTGCAGTATTTTTTACTTTTGTTTCTCAGTAACAACAGACTAG
This sequence comes from Ictidomys tridecemlineatus, assembly GCF_052094955.1. Classification (NCBI taxonomy): domain Eukaryota; kingdom Metazoa; phylum Chordata; class Mammalia; order Rodentia; family Sciuridae; genus Ictidomys; species Ictidomys tridecemlineatus. The sequence continues at coordinate 33,875,345 of NC_135492.1, read as the reverse complement.
GTCTTTGGGGAACCAGTTTTGCTGCATTTGTGAATTGAGAACATTTCTTTTGAAGAAAGACTGAGAAGGTCAAGGCACATGCCCAGGATTCCAGGGATGAGCAGTACACAGTTGTCTTGCCCAGGATGAGGAGAAGATTATGTGGGTGAGAAGAGGGAAAGAGCTGGGGTCACTTTTGGGCCAGAAACTCTCCTTCCTCCATGAGGGAAATTATTCTTGCTGTTAGTTTTCTTAACCCAAATCAGAGATTTTCCTAAGCTACCAGTGCCACTAGATATAATTCCCTGGATAAAGCTCAGATTTGTCTTGAGAGGCAAGGAAAAGTGAATAACCATCCCAGTGGTTCCAATACCAACAAGCTAGACCTAGGGCTCTTTGGGGGCAAAACACTGGGGTTTACCAAATAATTAACAATTGAACAGCACCCGACACCCAATTAATGGAGGATGGAGAATTGGATCAGTGGGTGTGGGGGTCTATAGGTGGCCACCTGCAGGAGATTGCCTCTGGGGTGCATTCCTTGTATCTGAGAGGTTTTTCAATACCAATGAGATAAATAAAGTGGTGAGAACACTGGCAAAACCTTCTGCAATATTCTAGCCAGGAAAATTCATGAGCACTTTAAAAGCATCTTAATGTTTACCTTCAGTCAAATGTGCCTCAATCCGAATGAAACCATTTGAAAAGAGTTGTCAACAGGAAAAGTTTCTGAAATCTGCTGGTTTGTGGATCATTGCAAATCCATATGAGTCCATGGCTAAATACATAAGTAAAAATAGAAATCTAATAATGAGCATTTTTTTAAAACTTCTCTCCTGAAAACACTGCCCTATTTGCTTTGACAACTAAATGATCATTTAATTATTCCTCTAGCAACACTTGAGGTCCATAAAGAACTATGGAACACATCTGGTTGGGGCAGAAATGCTGGGATACAAAGAAGAAAGTTACTCTGAACCTCAAAGGAAAAGAAGTCATAAATCACCACAATGCAGGAATGCCCACAAAAACTAGAAATTGAAAACAAGGGACTGGGGTTGTGGCTCAGTGACAGAGATCCTGCCTAGCTCGTGTGAGACACTGGGTTCATTCCTCAGCACCACATTAAATAGAAATATGTAAAATACTCTCCAACTAAAAACTATTTTTAAAAATAAACATCAAATTAAAAAAAAATAAAGCAACTCCTGCAATGCAGCATTTTTCTAGACCAGCTTCCTGGACCCCCAAATACTAGAATGATATAACAAAGCTTAGAAAAATGGGTGAGAAATTACAGAAGTCTGATCTAGCCCCATCTCTAGTCCAGCCCCACTTAATTGTTCCTCTCCAAATAGCAGCACCTCAGACCACGTATTTGCTGTCTCTCCCTTTAGGGCTTCCTCACATTTTTTCCCTTTCTTTCTTCTTGTGGTGCTGGGGATTGAACCTGGGACCTTGTGCATGTAGGCCAAGCACACAACCGACTTCACTGAATCCCCAGCTCCTCATTTTCTTTCCTGAATGTGAATCTGTTTTCTAAATGGGACTGTCCATGCGCCTGACAAATGAAGTTTTTTTCAGCCATGAAAACCAAAAAACCTACTTTTTCTGAGCTGATGTCTCTCTCTCTCCCTGGAATCCCTTCCCATCATATAACCTCTCACAGCCAGAGTCAGACTTGAGCTTTGGAATTGTGTGGGGTCTTTATTGTTTGGGGTGTGATATCACATACATCACTGGAGGGAGGTAACCAGCAGCTATGCATTTGTTTAATAAGCAAAGGACAAGGTTTGGTAGCACATGTCTGTAAGTCCAGGCATTTAGGAGGATTCTGCAGGAGGATCTCAAGTCTGAGGCCACAGTTGGCCTGTTAGCAAGACCCTGCCTCAAAATCAAATATTCAAAGTTCTGATATTGGGTGAGTCTTCATGAACAATGAAGGGTCAGAATTTCTGTTTCACCAGTCTCCCCTTATGATGCTGTGTGTAGGTGTGTAACTGTTACCTTTCAACTGGTCTTAGAGCAGTTGCTGGTGTCCACCTATATTAATAAATAGATCAAATGAAGAGAGTAAATAAGTAAAGCAATAAAAAATCTGTCATTGTTGCTAGTTGTGATCCCAGAGATAAAAAAGGTTATGTTGTGTTTCTTGAATCTTGTGTTCTTGAAAGAGTGGATTTTAGATAATACATAAAATGTAATCAAAGTAGAGCAAAGCTTATTGACCCAGAAATCACTATCAAGAAGGGGGGAAGAAAACAGTGAGTCTTCTCTGACATCTCTAGGCCTCACACCCCTTTGATCCTCAAGTTTATGGGAGATGCTGTGGGTGACTCCAGAATTCTGCCCATGGACCAATTCCTACTTTTAACTGGCAGTAGGATGACATTGTGTTTGTAGGTTCCTAGTCCACATGGTCTTGTCGAGAGACACCAAAGCAAAACCCAAGTGTTTTGTGTATGTGTGTGTGTGTGTGTGTGTGTGTGTCTTTCTAAATTTTACTATAATAAAAATTTTATTATGGCAGCTGTTATGAAGACAAACAACAACAAGTGTTGGTGAGGATGTGGGGAAAATGTACAGTCATACACTGCCAGTGGGACTGGTAATTGGTGCAGCCAATATGGAAAGCAGTATGGAGATTCCTTGGAAATCTGAGAATGGAACCACCATTTTACCAGATATCCTGTGGAGCCAACCTAGAGGCCCTTCAGTGGATGAATGGATAAAAAAGTATGCATTATTTATACACAATGGAATTTTATTCAGCAATAAAAGAATAAAATCATGTGTGTGTGGGAGATTATGGTCTTGTTCTCTTGGTTTCTGACTTTTAGGAAATAGAGATTTTCTGAGATTCTCACCAGAATCTTTGCCTTTGTCAAAGGGGTATGGCAACTTACTTGTGTTTCCTGCTGTCTAACTTTTGGGGTTTTCCAATATGAGTTATGAGGTAGAAGTGAATTTTAAGTGGATTTTTTTTAGAGAGAATGAGAGAGGAGAGAGAGAGAGAGAGAGAGAGAGAGAGAGAGAGAGAGAGAGAAAGAGAGAGATTTTTTAAATATTTATTTATTTATTTTTAGTTCTCGGAGGACACAACATCTTTGTTGGTATGTGGTGCTGAGGATCGAACCCGGGACGCACGCATGCCAGGCGAGCGCGCTACCGCTTGAGCCACATCCCCAGCCCTTAAGTGGATATTTTTAATGTAGGAGTTCACTAATTACTATTAGAAGCATCAGATGAGCTGAGAACAATAATAAAATTTAATATCATCAGTTATTTATGTGCATAAAAAATAAGTAGCACACATAAAATTAAAGACAGTTCTAATGACCATAATATCAAAAGCAAAATACTTGGGAATTTTTCAAGAAATGTAAAAACTTGAACATTTAACATGGCTTGTTTTTAGAAAAATATAACATTATCTTTAAGTCACCTTTTTTTCTATGGTTACCTTAACTCATAGAAAAAAGATAGGAATTAAAAATTTCCCCCTGTGATCCTGAGGGCAAGACTTGGGTGTGGTCTAGCAGTGAGCTCTATCATCATCCCATTTTTATTTTTCTTTGAGATACAGGCTTTCCAAGTTAGTGAGGCTGGACCCAAAGTTGTGACCCTCAAGGCTTGACTTCCAGGGCAGCTTGGGTTACATGCATGTGCCATCACAACCCTGGTAGGAATTAGTGGTTTTCTTTTCTTTAGTTGTAGTGGACAGAGTAACTTATTTTATATATTTATTTTTATACGGTGATGAGGATTGAACCCAGTGCCTCACATGTGCTAGGAAGGTGCTGTAACCATGACCCCAGACCCAGGGATTAAATTCTTGACTTTCATATTAAAGGTTGGCTCAGGATAATATCTAAGTTTCCAAACGTGAATAATGTCCCCATTTTGTGAGTAGAAGGTAGAGGCCACAATGAGAGAAAATGTCTATCCTTATTTTTGGAAGAGGTACATCAACTGTGAATTCACTTTCAACTTAGTATTTGAGGATTGCCCAGATATTCATAATATAAGCAAAAGAGACATGAGGTCAAGGCTCTGAGGGAGGGGGAGTAGGTATTTCAAATTGTTAAGCACCAGACAGAAAAACAAAGCTAAGCTAGCTGGGTATGGAGAACAGTTTTCCTCAGATTTAACTGTAGGATCAGGATCCCAGAAGATATAGAAGAAAATAAACCATTTACTGAGTACATTTTAAAAAGATGATCATGGGTAGGACTTGGTCAGAAGTCATCATTATCACACCCCACCCACACGCCCACACACATTACTTCCCTTTTACCTCTTCCCCACTTTAGCAGTCAAGTCAACATCCACTCCTCAAGGTGCATCCTTGAATGAAGAGAAAAGACTGAGCCACAGTACCCTGGGGATCACAATGGGCACATCTTTGCCTAGCTTATGGCAGAAACTAGCAAAGGAATGGCAGAGTTCAGGAATATCTCTGTCTCTTTTCTCTCACAAACAAACAAATAGAGTTTCAATTATAAATTGATGGATGACGTGAACTTGGGAGTATTGGGACAAATATTTGGAAAACTGAAAATATAAATGGTCACCAGCCTAATGTATTATTTCTTATCTATCTTTGTTTTTGTTTTTAATGCTGTGTATTGAGCCCAGGGGCACTCAACCTCTCAGCAACATTCCTGATCTTTTTTTGTAACTTAGTTAGAGACAGGGTTTCACTGAATTGCTTAGTCCTTTCCTAAGTTGCTGAGGCTTGCTTTGTATCAGCCTCCCGAGACACTGGGATTACAGTCATGCACCAGCACACCTTGCTAATGTTTTATTTCATTATTTGCACAAGAGTAGTTTTTCATGTAATATAACCTACTGAATGCTCTCAAAATATTGCACTTTGTGAAAGATTCAGAGATAGCTTATTAACTTTATATTAACAAACTTAAAGAATGTGATTTTTCTTATGCCTTGGCTTCTTTTCACTTGGTAAAATCAGGTTAGGACATAGTTTTCTAGTTTCTTTATTTTTTGGGGGGGGATATACTAGGGATAGGTTTCAGTATCACTCAACCACAAAGCCGCTTCCCCAGTCATGTTTAATATTTTTTTTTAGAAACAGGGTTTCACTGAGTTGTATAGGTCCCTATTAATTTACTGAGACTGTCTTTGAACTCGTGAATTTCCTGCCTCAGCCTCCCAAGCCATTGGGATTGCAAGTATGTGCCCCCACTCCCAGTTTCTTCATTCTTTTGTTGCTTTCTTTTGTTACATAAATTCAAGATGAATAACAGTATGTTTAACAATTCAGATATAGAGAAAAGCCAGTGGTGTAGGTAAGCAATTGAACATATTCACCAGAAAGTAGATTATATATTCACCATGGTGTATTACTCAGCCATCAATACAAACTCCTCTAATGGTCAGCAAAATGGATGAAATTGGATGGTGTCATGTTAAGTGAAAAAATACACAATATTGTCACATCTCATATGTTAACTAATATAATATCATGTGCAAGTACAATAGTGATTAGTATGGCTGAGGAGTGTGGGGGGGCATCAACGGCAGAAGAGGATGTTTGGATATTATGAATACATGTATCTGCATATATATAAACATCACACTGAAACCCATAAATATTTGCAATTGCTATGTGATGATAAAAACCATAATCTCTCATAATTATCAAATTCTGCACTAAGAACACAATCCTGCTGTCTTTTGGAATTTCCAGTATATGATGTGATATTATTGATGATGCTTCCTGATAACAACCAGGCTCTCCCTACACATCCATTCTATTTTTTTCCAGGCTCTGAACATAGAGTATACAATGTATTTCTACATCTGAATCATCTCACTTAGCCTAAAGTCCTCCAGTTTGCCTGTGTTATTGGAGAATATTCTTTTCTTTCTGGGGTTTGGACCCAGGGTTGCCTTACCTGTGACAGAGATCCACCATCATTATCTTTTTTAGTTTTAAGACAGAATGTTACCAAACTACTAAGGCTAGCCTTCAAATTTTGGCAACGCTGCCATATACATCATCCTTATTTTAAATTTGAGTAATAAGTGAGGTGTGGAGGAACATTTCTTTTGTCATGCTAGGGACTCGATATGCTGAGGAAGGAGAATCACGATCTTGGAGCCAGCTTCACATCTTGGTGACACCCACTGCACCTTAAAAGACCTTGTCTCAAAATAATTTTTTAAATATTGAAAAGGTTATATATTTATGTTGATACATTTGTGTGTAAACACAATGATAAATCTCTCTTTCGCTATTATCTGTAATATACCATAGTTTCTTTTTCCTGAGTTACTCTTTGGATATTTAGGTTGTAATATATTGCAGTTAACTTGGGAGGGTAGATATTCCTAAAGATGGATTTTATTTCCTTCAGTTGTTGAAGTGGTTAATGTCAGCTGTCCATTTGAGTGGATTGAGATACCCAGAGAATTGATGTCTCTGAGTGTGCTTCTAGAAGGCTGAGTCAGAAAGCATGGGGAATACCTTTAATGAACATATATACTGGTGTTCAATAGGTTTGATTTAAAAAAAGCAAGAGAAGCAGTAACTCACTTATGCTCCAATCTTCTTGAAGTTACCTTTAGGGACTTGCACCATTGGCTCTACCTGGGTCTTTTAAAAATTTTTTATTTGTTTTAATTAGTTATCCATGACAGTAGAATGCATTTATATACGTTGATATATCATACATAAATGGGATGTAATTTCTCATTTTTCTGAGTATATATTGTAGAATCACATGGGTCACACAGTCACATACATACATACATAAAGCAATAATGTCTGTTTCATTCTTTCTTATCCCCACATCCCCGGCCTTCCCCTCCTTTCACTTTCCTCTACCTAATGTAAGTTAATGTGATTTTTTTCTTTTCCATTACAATTCTTAATACACATATATTCCACAATTTTTGTATCTTTTTTATGTAAACATATGTTGACACCCAATTCATTCTTCATACAAGTATTTTGGATGTATGACATATTCCACCATTCTTGCTAATCCTCGTTTTCCTCCCTTTTCTTCCCACCCCTCTGCCCTATCTAGAATTCATCTATTCCTCCTATGCTCTCACTGCATACTCCACTGTAAGTCAGCCCCCTTATGTCAGAGAAATATTCAACATTTGTTTTTTGTTTTTAAAGGGGGGTGGCATTGGCTAACTCCAGTTATTATCTTCTCCAACTCCATCCATTTACATGCAAATGCCACGATTTTATTCTTGTATTGCTGAGTAAAATTCCATTGTGTATATATGCCACATTTTTTTATCCATTCATCCACTGAAAAACATTTATGTTGGCTCCATAGTTTAGTTATTGTGAATTGTGGTGCCATAAACTTTTATGTGGCTGTGTCCTTGTAGTATGATGTTTTCAAACCTTTGTGCTTAGACTGAGGAGAGGGATAGGTGGGACAAATGGAGTTTCCATTCCCATATTTCCAAGAAATCTCCCTACTACTTTCCAAATTGGCTTCGTCAATTTGCAGTCCCACCAGCAGTGTATAAGTGTACCTTTTCCCCACATCTTCACCAACACTTATTGTTGTTTGTCTTCATAATTGCTGCCATTCTTACTGGAGTGAGATGATATCTTAGAGCAGTTTTGATTTGCATTTCTCTGATTCCTAAAGATGATGAGCATTTTTTCATATATTTATTGATTGTATATCCATCCTCTCCTGAAAAGTATCTGTTCAGGTCCTTAGCCCACTTGTTGATCAGGTTATTTGTTTTTTCATCTACTGGGATCATATAAATCCTCTATCCTGGACCACAGCTGCTTCATTTGCTTCCTCATATTGTGAAGCTTCCAGCTTCTTGGACTGAGCTGTTACCAGTTTCCCAGTGTTGCCATCCTGTAAGCAAACACTTGGTGACTATTACTCCCATGATTATGTGAGCAAATATATCTTCTGTATACACATGTACATTTTTGTGTATTCTATTTTTATGAAGAATCCTAAATATACAGGCATATTCTCAATGTCTGGGTCATATTGCATCTCTAGTTATAATTTTTTGAAAACCCCCCTTATAGTTTCTTTAATGTCTATTAAAATTTATGTTCCTGGCAAGGATGTCCAAGTGTTTCTTTTTCTGTATATCCTCTGTAGTATGTGTTACCTACCAACATTTTGAGGATTTAGCCCACAAGCGTGTTGTTATATCTCATTGTGATATAACCTGAAAGCATAAAAATTACAGAAGAAAATGAGAAAAATTTTTTGCCATTGGTGTTGGCAATGGTTTTAGATAGAATATGCAGAGACTGTGCAAGGAAAAACGGCTGACACTATATAAAGCTAAAAATGCTTCTATACAGCAAAGAAATCAATCAATGAAATGTAAAAGTAGACTTGGTTAAAGAAATCCAGTTCTAGCCCCATGTCTGAAAAAGCTCAACATCCAAAATATAAGAAACTTACATAGCTCACCAAAATTTAATATAAACCCCTCATAACCTAATTTAAATATGGTAAAATACTTGGATTCTGCCCTAAAAAATAAAAAAGTGTGTAAAGACATATGAAAGTTACTCAAGATCATGTATTAGGCTACATAAAATGATAATTTAGCTTTTCTTCTTTATTTGTCTCACAGGATTATGGGTGCACACTCTCCATCCTTCACGGGGCATTTGAGATCAATTAGCAAAATGCCAGGTTCTCATTTTCCCACATTATGCTTCCTCATTATTCCATGATAATTGCCAAGAAAATCTCGAGCCTGGAAAACACAAAAATAGAGATAAATTGCTAGATAATCATCAACTTTGAAAATTACTTCAGAAATCAATAAATACATTAGTAGACCCAGATGCAACAAAATATAATATAGACCTACAAATCAACATTTAACTTTTCAACTTCTCAAAAAATACTTGCAGCTATGGTTATATGGGAGCATATGCCACTAGTCTTCACTACTTGGAGGCCACAGCAGGAGGAGTATTTAGGCTAAGGAATTTGAGGCTAACCTGGCAAAAACCCAGCTCTAAAAATTGACTCACCAAAAAACAAAACAGTAATCACATTTTTAAAAAAGGAGCCTTCACGGGTGATTTCTATGAAACATGTAATAAGGATCAGTAACAATAATTCATGATCACGTCTAAATGTAGAAGAAAATTGACTAATTATTTCTGTAAGGCCAGATATACCAGCTAATACAGCATAAGAATAGAAATTGCAGACCATCTTTTTATAGATGTTGACGCAGAGATTCAAAACCCCTAGCAAACTGAGAACAACAACAAAAAGAGTGACTGGACTTCATGACCAAGAGGGACATTGTCATATGGGAAGTTTCCAAAAATCATTTTGATAGAGCAAACCTTTTGTAAAATCACTTATCAAATTACTATAAAACTTATGGCCAATTATGACCAGAGAAAAATTCTTTTTCAATCCACTTAAGGGCAGCTATGAACTGTTTTCATATTTAAAGTTGTTAACTGAAGTGTTTCACAATTTAGTTTTAGAAAAAGATAAAAATGTTTGCTTTTCTGACTTCTAAATATTGTTGGAGAATATTAAACATGATTTTCATCAAAAATCAAATGGCATATGCAGATGATAATATTATTGTTATAATGTCTCTAAGCAATTTCGATAAACTAATGAAACATAAGAATAAGTTCAATAATGTCATGGTCAACATTAAATCATTTAAATTATATACAGTAGCAATGAGCAGTGTTAAAATCACAAATATAGGAAAATAATCTAAATGAAAGTATTAAAGAAATTGTTCACTGCAAAGTAAAATGTAAAGGTGAAAATAAAATGCAAATTAGATCATGGAAACAAAATGGGAAAACTGTTAATATTCAATGATTAAAAGTTTGATTTCTGGTTTTAAGGGTTGATGGGCTTCCTCCAGACTAGCACATGGGGTGGAGCCAGACTTCCTCCTCCCTCTGGCCTGGCATGGTGCCGAGCTTCCTCCTCCGGTCTGATATATATTCTATATATGTCAATTAAGTTATTACTTGTGTTATTGAGCTCTATAGTTTCTTTATTCAACTTTTGCTTGGAAGATCTATCCAGTGGTGAGAGAGTTGTGTTAAAGTCACCCCAGATCACGTTGTGGTCAATTTGACTCTTGAACTTGAGAAGAGTTTGTTTGAACATAGGTGCGCCATTGTTTGGGGCATATATATTTATGATTGTTATGTCTTGTTGGTGTATGGTTCCCTTGAGCAGTATGAGATGTTCTTCTTTATCTATTTTGATTAACTTTGGCTTGAAGTCTACTTTATTTAATATAAGTATGGAGACCCCTGCTTGCTTTCAAGGTTCATGTGAGGGGTATGTGTTTTCCCAATATTTCACCTTCAGTCTGTCTTTTCCAGAGTCTCCTGGAGGCAGAATATGGTTGAATTTTATTTAATCCAGGCTACTAGCCTATGTCTTTTGATTGGTGTGTTTAAGCCACTAACATTTAAGGCTATTATTGAGTCATTATTTGTATTTCTAGACATCTTTGTTTATTTTTGCTACTTGAAGTGTTAATTATTTTTTAATTATTAATTTGTATCTTCATATAGAATCCAGCATTTTAATTGAACATGTGAAGTGATCAAATCTGTACCTTCTAAAATATCATTTTGATGTTTGAAACGTGTGAACTCTTTTTAGAATGTCCACAGTCTAATAATTACTTATACAGTTCAAATTATGGGCTATAAAACCTAAGAGTTACTTTTCCCTCTTAACTGCTTTTTGGCACTCCTTGCCAACTGTCTTTTATAACAGATATAAAAATATTTTCTCTTTTGTGGTTCTTTGTGATCAACTTTCTCAGCTTCAATGTATGAGTGCAAACATACATGATTTGTGAAATATGAAAAATCACTAGAAAAAGACAGTCTCCCATGGTAAATCCAGAAAAAAAGAATATAAATTTAAAAACTGTAATCTATAATCCCAGTGCTTTGTAAGGCTAAGACTGGAGAATTCTGAGTTCAAATCCAGTAACAGCAGGGCCCTGAGCAACTTGGTGAGATGCTGTCTCTAAATAAAATACAAAATAGGAGTGGGGATGTGGCTCAATAGTTGAGTGCCCATGAGATTAATTCCTAGTACCCTCCAAAATGTTAGGGTTCACATTTAATCACTAGGCCTTAGTTATTTTTGGTGAGATCTATATATAAATGGCATATCCCAATTCCTATGAATTTATTTTATGTAAGTCAAATATTATATAAATATTTTTATAGTATAGGCTTAAATTGATATACATTATCATGTAAAAAAATAACTTAAAATTGCTTTAGATGTATGTGAATTCCTGCAATCCCATTGGCTCAGGAGTCAGAGGATTGCAAGGCCAAAGTTTAGTAACTTAGCAATATTTTACCCAATATAAAAAATGGCTGGTGAGATAGTTTAATGAATAAGTGCCCTGTATTCAATCTGGTGTACAAGGGAAAGGAGGAGGGTTTTAAAATTGCCTTGTTTCAACAAAAACAACAAATGTGAAATTTAAAATAAAAAACTACATTCTATCACTTTTCTGTGACACACAGAATCTACTTTATTTCATTTAAAAATTTGAATCTTACACAATCCAAGTTTTCTAACACTAAATAAATGACATGTTTTAATCACGTGGGTCTCGAGGCCATTTGATGAATTTAAGGTCAGTGTAGCTGAGGAATCTGCAGTCATACAAACAGTAGTGTGCAGGTGCCATGAATTTGCAGTAATAGTCAAAAACTCATGAATGGATTGTTCATTACCTTGAAACAGTTGGAAAATTGTTTTCTCATGGTAAATGTACCATGGTAGTGTTGTGAAGAAATATCTATAGTAATATCCATGCTAAGGTACCATTGTTGTTAAAAAACATCCTGGAGAATGGGAATGATTCATAGATGACTGAAATCCTGAGCTATGTACCTTCCCAGCTGTGCACATTATGCCTGGCACAACATAGTCCAGGAGATCATGAGACATAACATAAGCTCTCTGACATCAAGGAGGTAATCTGAGAAACACCCCTCAAACAAGGGTCTACAGAATGATACTTCCAGCTTGGTCCATAGATGCCCTATTGTACTGGGCACTCATGTCATTTATGCACTGGAGAAATCAAGCTGCCCCCTAGAGTGGGCATTCTGTGTGGAAGGATATATAAATCACAGGGAATCTAACACAGATTTCTGAAACAGGTTACATTTGAAGAATTCACATATGGTAAGAAGAAGGAAAGGCCAAGTAAGGAGATGAGAAAAAACAGATCACACATGAAAAAGAAATTTTCAAAAAAAATCACAAGTTTTATTTGTTATAGCTGATAGTAAAGACTCCCTCTAGTATCTGGATCAAGGAAGGAGTCATGTTAGATATAGTGCTCTCACTAAAGTCAGGGGAGGCTGTGTGATACATGCACCATCATCTGTGTTGCAACTATCTAGTGAGGACTACTCAGGCAGTGGATACGAGCTGGTGGTCAGGACAGAAGTAGAGAGAATTACAGGTGAAGGATACCCTGTTGCAAGTCAGGGTTATTTGGACCCTCTGGGTGGGCACATTCCATGGTGAAAGTGAGAAAGAAACATCTCTTTTCCCCTATGCAATCTGAGCACCATCCTGCTCACAACGGGTGAGGAAATAGGATCTGTCACCCCTAATAACATATACACAGACTTAGAGCTTGGGATTGTCCTCAGCTTCACCACTACAGCCAAACCTCCCATGTCCTCTTGGTATTCACTAACGTATAAACAGACAAAAGGGAGATGGAGAATTGAGACTGGTCTTGCTTCAAGCAAGTGGGCTTGGGACTGATGTCAGCCTAGGCAGAAACCTCTTACTTGTGGCTCTTTGTGTGCTGGGAATCTACAAAGAGCACTAGGGAGAAATGACAGACACATTAGAGAGAGTGACACCATCACCCAGCCCCTCTGCTGCAAAAAACACCCTCCAGTAACACAACGAGCAAACCCTGGGCAAGAATTTACTGGATGGCAGCTCTTTGTGAGAAGTAGATATGAGATCAATGGGTTGCTTTTGTAAATTGTCAGGGTTTGAAAATACAACTCAGGTTTCACAGTTACACCTATTATATTTATATTACTATTATTTAAAATTTCTCCTGAGAAAAGGAACTAGAAGCGAAATTGTTCTTTAAAGTCAAGAAAGAAGAGGCCCCAGAAGGGCTTCTCTGTGGCAACAAGTGCATGGAATACTGCATACAGGGCATAGGTTAAGGGTGTCTGCGTGGCAGGCCACCTTCTATGCTAGGCGTGAGAGTGGCAAACTGCTTTCCCATTGGCACAACTCTGGGCACGAGGCCATGTGTTGCAGTCCCACTCTTTAATTGTTCACTGCAATGACAGTTAGCAGACATTACATTGGTTGCTGTCTATATTTTGCTTAGGCACTGCCTGAGTACATATACATGGTAACTGCACTATAAAATCAGGCCTGCTTCCTGCTTGGTCTCTGGAGGACTTGATTAGAGACTCTACAGCCACACTCTCCTCTACTCTGTTCTGTGGACATCCTCAGGGATGAGAGAGCCCAAGCACTTCTCTGCAGACCCCAAGCTCTCATCACTGGAAAATCCACACGATCCTGCAGGAGGCTCTATTTTCACAGACTGATATTGTGATGGAAGAGTCAAGATCTGCTTTCATCTTTCCTGCTTTATCTTGTTCTGTGTGTCTTGGGGTGACATTCATCTGTGCATGCTAATGACATAAAAAATTAAATTTTAGAAAAAATCTGAAAGTGACCAGGGCAGGATGGATTTCAAATGTCCAGAATGTTCCTCTAAGCAAAATTGAATTTACAAATTTCCATTATTAGATATTGCAAAATGTTTTTAGTGATTAAAACAGAATGGACAAATACATAAAAATATTCTTCCAGATTCTTGTGAATTATCAAAAGCCTATAATTTGCCAGCATGAATTGGAATTTACCAGCACATTTATTTTATTTTCTAAAAGACTTAATGTACTTCCTTTTGATCATGGTCTCTTGTTTGACATTTACCAACTGAAAGTTCTTAACCATGTGATATTTCATTCTATAAAATGAGGTTTTGAACATAGAACCTCATTTCTATCTAAAGATTTAAAAATGTACAATTACTCAAACCATAATTGTTATATGAGTTAAGAAGATGACCAAAGCAAGATTATCAATCAAAATATAAAAACTTATTAATTCCCTGGTAATAAGTATACAAATTATAGTGTTTAAAATCTCTACATGACATACCATATGTAAGTTATGTCCCATGCAGTTATTAAATTGAAAAATGAAGAAGTAAACCTGACATTTCCTATAAGAAAAATTGACTCATTTTAGCAGGATCTCAAAGAAGCAAACATCTTTAGAAGACAATATCCTCATTACACCATACAGAACATGGTCCTCTGGGCACCAACAGTTCTAATGAGCTCAGAGGACCATGTTATGTATGGTGCAATGAGGATATTGTCTTCTAAAGATGTTTGTTTCTTTGAGAAGCAAAGAAGCTAATGGAAAAGCTCACTAGTAGATTGAATTCCCTCCTCCAATGCCCTTTTTAGAATCCACACTAACTCTGCATCTGAGGACAAAGAGGTACTTTGTCACCTGAATAAGCTGAGCAGAGCACAAACACTTGTAAGTTTTTTGGAAAAGATATGTTTAAGTTCTGTCTCTGCAGATTTGTAATTTTAATGTCTGTAGAAAGGCAAGAAGTTCTCACTGGAGAACACAGAACTGTGGCTGCCTCAGTGGGACATTTCATCTCTTCTAAATTTTATTGTCTTCTCTGATGGATAACAGCAATCCAAGAGATCTTGGCTTCAAACTCTTAAAGTTTCATGGACACATCTGGAAAAGGATCTTGATTGAGATCATTTTTTCATGTTGATAAGGAAACTTAAATTACTCTAATTCTGGTCCTAAAATAAAATTAGTCCAATCTTGTCCCACAACCTATAATGCCTTTACTTTGATGTGAGGGACTCCTGGCACCCCCATAATTTTTCTGAAGCCCTGAAATGTGTGATGGGCCCCTCTTTCCTAGTTTGTACATGGAGAACACCTTCTTGGGGGTAGTGATGGTTTGGTACGTCATCCTTTTGAAAGTGACAGTCCTGTGGCTCAAGCTCTAAGTGAAATATTAAAATTAAGAAAAGAAGAGGCAGACCTATAGGTCACATGTTGTAGAAATCACAGGCAGATGGAATCTAGTCAGAGCCAAGGCAGAGTCCGAGCTGGAGTCCACTCTTAAAAACCTACATGATCAACTCCACCGTCTCTGAGAGAAAACCATGTAAAAAGCAGGCTCAGTCTCCTGGGTACTGTATATAAATATACATAAAAGCATTAAAGCACTGTATTAAAAAAGGATTCCCATTATCTAGAGTCAAAAGAAAGGACAGTCATTTCAAGCAGACCCACTTATGTTCCAGTTGTAGAAATCAGAAGATAGTTCTTGAACACTGCCATTATCCACATGTGAAGGGTAAGTACAAGCATGATAGTGAATTAAACATTTATTTTTTTAGAGGTAATGGAAATTTGGAGTAAATGGAAATATATAAAATGAAAACTAATATCCACAGGCAGAAATGAGGGATTAGAGAGGTTGGAAAACTGAAGAAGAAAGTCACAATAATTGCCAAAGCAGGAGACCTCCAAAGCCACATGAGAGGGAAACATAAAACAGGAAAAGAGTGAAAGTCATTGAACAAGTATTTCAGCATATGAACAGTTAGGAAAAACACATCAGGGGTGGAGGAAAAGAATCCCCTCATGCAGCCCCCATCCTGGACCAGCCACATGAAAGTTTTGTGCCTTCAGTAGATTGGGCTCTGCCTTACTCCCTGGCATAGCCTATTAATCACCAACGTGCCACCTGGAATTCTGTCCCTGATACACACTTACTTCCTTGGTGGCTTCTGAATGCACCATGGCAGAAGGTTGGCCAGTACTCTCAACTTTGTGGAGCAAAGGAGAGCTCTTTGGAGAGGGGAAGAATTGCATACCACACTTTTGTTGTAACGTGGACATGCTGTGTAATTAGGTGTTTTTGAGTCCAATCACTTTGTAGCCCTGATTTTTCATAGAGAGGAAAATAATTTCATCTTTAATTGTGAAGATTAGGACAAAACATACTGAACCAAGTGGGTTCCAACCAGTTAAAGAAAGATCTCTGGGGAGTTCACATGGTGGTATTTGCCTGTAATCTCAGCAGCTTGGAAGGCTGAGGAAAAAGGGTCATGAGTTCAGAGCCAGCCTCAGTGGAATAAATTTACTAAGCAGATCAGTGAGATCGTGTCTCTACATAAAATAAAAATAGGGATGTGGCTCAGGGGTTGAGTGCCCCTGAGTTCAATATAACCATTACAAATATATGAAAAAAACATTCCACCTATCTAGCAATTAGGGAAATGTAAATCAAAATTACTTTAAGATTTTATCTCATTTCAGTCAGAATGGCAATCATTAATAATACAGGCAACAATAAATGTTGGTGAGGTTGTGGGGAAAAAAGAACACTCACACATTGCTCATGAGATTTAATCCAAATTGGTGCAACCAACATGGAAAGCAGTATGGAGACGCCTTGAATAACCAGAATGGAAACATCATTTGACCCAGCTATTCCTCTCTTTGGACTATACCCACAAGTATATAAAAACAGCATACTACAAAAAACAGCTGCACCAATGTTTATAGCAGCACAATTCACATTAGTTATACCATAGAACCAACCTATGTTTTCTTCAACAGATGAATGGATAAATAAAATGTGATATATGTATGTATTCATATAATTTTCCCCACCAATGGAATATTACTTAGCTTTAAAGATGAATGAAACTATGCCATTTGGTGGTAAAAGGATAGAGTTGAACAATATCATGCTAAGTGAAATAAGCCTCACCCCCATCCCCATACACACAGAAACACTAAGGCCAAATGTTCTCTCCAATTAGTGTATGCTAATTCACAATGGGGTTGGGGAAGAGTAGTTATTTAGATTAAGTAGAGAGGATTGCAGGAAGGGGAGGGAATATGGGGATAGAAATGATAGTAGAATGAAACAGACATTACATATAATACATAATATACATAGATGCTAAAGCACTCAACAAGGGCAGAGGAGAGAATAGAAATTCAGTGGATTAGAAAAAGTTGGATTGAAGAATAGAAAACATAAATAGGAGTACAAATGACAGTAAAATGAATCAGACACAACTTTTCAATGTTTATATATAAATACACCACAAGGGAAGGTCCACACCATGTATATCTCAAGAATGGAATGCTAACTAAAATGAGTTTTACTCCATGTATAATATGTCAAAATTTGTTCTACTATCATGTATACCTATAAAGAGTAATAAATTGTGAAAATGACAAGGGAAAATTTGTATACCGAGAAGTTTTGTCAGTTAAAAACTCTTCAATGAATGGTAATGTCATTAAGGTTAAATAAAAGTATAAAAGAGTACCTTGAGCCCATACAAAACAACAATGGTAAATAGAGTTGCCCAAGTCAGTCTGTGCAACTAGCTATAATTACAAAATTTTTGGTTTACAACTCTTTTCTATTTGTTTTACAAAGCAGCACAAGAACAATACTTACAAGTTGAGCAGAGAGAAAACATTACACAACAGTGTTATGAATACTATGAATAGTGCTGTGGGCACTCAAATAAAGCATTCTCAATTTTCTCCCCCATGAAATAATAAATCATGCAGTTGAAAGACACACTAGTTACTGATTAGATAACACATACATGTGTTTGTGACATTCATTATGTGGACAACTGCTCAACTTCACAGGTCAGATCCAATAGATAAGGAAGACACTCTCTTCACACAAGACAGTGTTTCCTTGAGTAATACTATGAAAGCAAGAGAAAAAGCAAAAGTAACAGACACAGGCAACTGTATTGCCAGACTAGGAAAACCCAACCACTGAACCTATGTACTGGGGAGTCCCAAAGAGCTTTTCAGGGTCCTGACTGGGAAGTGCTGGGCAGAGCATCCTCTCCACAGGTGAGTGTCTGAAATCTTGTTCTAACTTGTATTGAAAGTGAGGCCAAATAAATACAAGTTAGAACAAAGAAAACTTCATTCTAACATCTTGCATGACCTAGTGATCCCATGAAGAACACTACGTCCTCCCAAGAACAGGTCAGATCCTAGAGGAGGGAATGATAGCCTTGAGATGATTAAATAAATTGAGATTTCAATGAGTGAGCCACCAAGCCAGATGCATTGAGAAATCAGCATCCTTTATCTGTTTTATCAAGGATTGCAGACATCATTCAATCAAGAAAAGGGAAGATCTTTAGTATTTTCCTTACACCTCTAGGACTGAATCTTCCCTCCTGGCCTTATAAATAGTTTAAACTCTCATATGTAAAATGAAGCTAGTTTTCTGCATAAAATAATGTGGAGATAAGCATGAAACCTTGATATTTACCCTTTGGAATAAAGAATGGTGTGAATAATATTCTCCTAGAACTTATCATTATATTTCAATATTTATTTTCCCAAATAAGTTAAATAAAATGTTGGTGAGTGGTGTTGTGTTGACCCAAAAGGCTCACATATGAAGAGAATATTCTGTTTTTACTTTTTCAACAGGACTTGTAGATGAGAGTCTAAGGTTTATTTCAATCAAAATTGTGTTTCTCTCTCTGTGGTGTCATGGGCTCTTGGAGGTATAAGATCTGAAGAGGGACAGGGTTACTTTATAGTATCTTATAATTACTGGGTTGCAGAGAGTTCTGGGAGACCATGACACATGCTATCTATCATATAATCCAATAAGTATAACAAACATTATATTGTAAATTATTTAGTAGAACCAAAGGGTCTACAAAATGAAAATATATAATGCGATAAAAAATGTGGGGGCATAAATGCTCCTGTAGTATGTATTTTTCTTTCTACAGTCATTATTTTACATTTTTCTAGTTACACTTTTTTACTGGGTATGCAAAACTAAAGAAGTGGTCCCAAATTATGATGTTTTTCCTACACTAGATGTGAGTATAGTCACCTCAGTGATGAAAGTCATAGAATTCATGAAGAACTGTATGGTTTCTTCAGTCCAAGAGTCAGGATTGGACTATGAACCATGTGGATTCCCCAGGAAACATTAAGACTCTTTCCCCCTTCAGCAACCCTCCTTTATTGCCTGAATACGCACCTTGGCTCCTAGTCTTTTTGGTCTTTCTCCTCTCCCTGATTGGGAGCTTGTATAACTCTCTGGAGTTGTAGATCTTTTAAGGGAGTACTGCTAGTCTATAAGGTGAAATTTTAACCTCATGATGAAAACTTGGGATATCTGGGCATTATTTTAGTATCCCTAGGTCCTTCCTATAACTTTCTTAATTTTCCCAAAATTACATACAAGAGAGTATATAATTTACATAAATAATATTCTCCAAATAATACTTGATTAAACATATGAAATAATTAATGGAGACGTTATATCATTATTTACATCATTAAATGCATGACAAGGTTTACATTAAGAAATCCACACTTTATTTAGTATCAAATTGCATCTGTAATGAAATACAAGTAAAAATGCTATGTAAAACAGGCATTGTGAACCATGCCGTGACCCTAGAGATGTGAGAAGCTTTGCAAGTTCAAAGTCATGTTTCATAACTTAGTGAGGACCTATACAACTTAGCAAAACCTGTCTCTAAATATAAAAGAAAAAAATCTGAGGATGTGGTTTACTGATTAAGTGCCCCTAAGTTTAAGAGACTCTTAAAAATTTAAATTTTAAATTTCATATAAATCTTAAGAGACTTCTGAAATAATCAACTCTGAGTATTATTATTTCTCCAGTTGTGAAAAATGAGACTCTTTAGTAATTGTTGATTTATACTAAAATTATATTCTTTTAGGGATGCACAATTCTATACTTGTATTTTCTTATTTCTGCAATACCAGCTAAAGATGTTAAGAAAATTTTCAGCAAATGTCAAAAGCAATTACCCATTTTCTACATTTAAATGATTATTTTTTCCACCTAGGTCCCAAATACTTCAAGGAATGGGCTATACATGAGAAACTTACTACAATCTTTATATTTGTCAAGCTGTTTTTGTAAATATTTTCCTGTTATTTAAGGTACACACTTTGGACAAATGCTACTTCACATTTGGTACAGATATGAGGTCAGAAATTTAAAAATGTTGGAAATTTGAATAAAGTCTTGGACACATTCTTTGGGTTTCTATATGCTATAAATCCTCCAGTGTTTTAAAAATGTTTGATCAATGGCCAAAAGCTTTGCAAAAATTTTTTCCCATGTTCTCTCACTCGTATTAATTCTGAGGTGCTGAGTGGGGTGTTAGCAACTATTGGAGACTCTTTCACCTATTTTACATTTATATGATTTCTGTGCTATCATGTCTCTGGTGTGAAATAGTGTTGAACTACTGTGAAATAAGTGTTGACTCATCCTCAAAGCCACTGATGCAATGTTTTCATTGTAAAACTTCTCTCCAGTATAAAATGTATAATGTTACTAAGATGTTATCTTCAATATTAAAAGCTTTGCCATTCTTCACATTTATAAGACTTCTCTCTAGTATGGGTTCTCTGGTGTCGAGTAAGTGATGATTGTTGATTAAAATCTTTGCCACATTCTCTACATTTGTAGGGCTTCTCTCCAGTGTGGATTCTTAGGTGCTTAGTAAGTGATGATTTTTGACTGAAACTCTTGCCACACATTTTACATTTGTAGGGCTGCTCTCCAGTATGAATCCTTTTGTGACAATTAAGCTGTGATGTGCTATTAAACGCTTTGGCACACTCTTTACATTTGTAGGGATTCTCTCCAGTGTGGATTCGGTGGTGCCGAATAAGTGATGATATTTGACTAAAACTCTTGCCACACACATTACAATTGTAGGGCTTCTCTCCAGTATGAATCCTGTTGTGGCGATGAAGATCCGAGTATATATTAAAACCCTTGCCACACACTTTACATTTGTAGGGCTTCTCTCCAGTGTGGATTCGCTGGTGCTGAGTAACTGATGATTTTTGACTGAAACTCTTGCCACACACTTTACATTTGTAGGGCTTCTCTCTAGTATGAATCCTGTTGTGGCTATCAAGATTTGAGTTAGTATTAAAACTCTTGCCACTCACTGTACATTTGTAGTGCCTCTCTCCAGTATGAATCATGTTGTGGCGATTAAGATTCGAGTTTATATTAAAACTCTTGCCACACACATTACATTTATAGGGCTTCTCTCCAGTGTGGATTCGCTGGTGCTGAGTAACTGATGATTTTTGACTGAAACTCTTGCCACATACTTTACATTTGTAGGGCGTCTCTCCAGTATGAATCCTGTTGTGTTGATTAAGCTGTGAGTTTGTATTAAAACTTTTGTCATACACTTTACAAATGTAGGGCTTCTCTCCCGTATGAATGCTCTGGTAATTTTTAAGACTTGGTTTTTGACTGAAACCTTTGCAAAATTGTTTACATATGTAGGGCATTACTCCAGGGTGTGTCCACTGGTGACAAATAAGATTGGAGCTTGTATTAGAAGTTTTGTCACATTCTTTGCATTTGCATGGCATATCTCCTGTATAAACACTGTGATGTTGAGTAATGTTCTTGAGTGCATTGCATTCTTCACATTGGTAAGTCTTCTCTGCAGAATAAATTTTTTGGTGTTCAGTAAGGGTGAAAAACACTTTAAGGATTTCACACACTTTTTACATTTACAGGTGTCTCCTTTAGTATAAATCCTTTGTTACTTAACAAGTTATAACTTTTCACTAAAAGTTTTTTCACATTCTTTAAATTTGTGGAATTTATCACTGTCATAGTATCTGCTGTGTTTAAAAAATATATCAAAGCATTTGCCTGCTGAATATCTTCTATACATATGGGGCTGTCTTTCCCTATAAATTTTCTTGTATTAAGCAAGCTTTGCACTGTGGTTAAGAGCCCTTTCACATATTTTACACTTGCAGGTTTTGTCTTGCCTAAGAATATTTTAATGAATAATAGTTTTTGATCACTAAAGCAAGACTTTCCTACATGGTCATCTTGGTAAATTTTTTTTTAGAAAAGGATTAGGATTTCTCTATATTCATAAATTTTATCACCAAGGAAAATACACTGGTCATTACTCAGGGTAGAGTAATGACCAGTGTATTTTATTGTGTTACTTATAGCATTATCTATATAGTGCACTTTCCAGAAATCTGTATCAGAATTGTGGCTTATTGTGTTTCTTATAGCATTATCTATATAGTGCACTTTCCAGAAATCTGTATCAGAATTATCATTAAGCTATAGTGGGGAAGTAGAAACTTTTCGACAATTCTTAATATTGTTCATTTGGGCACAAGCAGAAATTAAACTTTTGTTTCAGAAAAATGGATATTTTATAAAGAAACTCCCAAAAGAATCACTTTTAGAAATATCTTTTCTGTGCAATGTTTGACTGGAATTTTAAATTAGTGCTACTTTTATAATTGGCCAAGTTGAAAACTGATGCATGGACTAGATTTCAAATTTTCCACATTGTCTTTTAGTTCAAAAATGGCTGTGAATTTATTCTTAAAGACATATAAAACTCCTCAAAATAATTGGAATACATTGAATTTTTTTCAGATATTAATTTTCTCTGGTGTCTATTGACCAAAATTTTTTATCATAAATATGAACTACGGATTGATTTTGTCTATTATAATACAATTTTTGAACTTTACTCTCACCTATATTTTCCCATTGTTTTTTTGGTTGTAAATAGTCAAAGTCGCACTTTCCATATCTTCCCTCTCTCTCATTTATTCCCTGCTCTGGGAAAATTTGTCGATGATGATGGGAAGTCATGGCTGTAATAAATAAAAATAACAAACATGTTTATTTACTGAACTGGGCTGAGTGTATTTTTTAGACATAAGAAATTACAGCAAAAAATTACATCAGCAGGGGTGTGGATTATTAAATCCAAGTCCATCATTACTGTAGAAATATATAAATCAAATAAAAATACACACAGAAAATTATTTTGAAGATTTTCCTAATCATCTTTGTGTTCACAGTATCCAAGATGAGTACATTATTATGGACAGTAATATAGTAGAGAAAAATGCATTGTGTTACACAAAGAGTTTCCTCCTTCAGAATACATTTTCAAAATCTACCAACTTTCTTCTGTTTCATTAAAATATAAAAATATGAAACATGTGAATATTTGGGGACTGTTCAAAAAGGGGTCCCTGCTTACCAACAGAAAAAAACATGGCTAAATCAACTGTAAGCAAAGTTATGAATCACTCAAAGGAAATAGTCAATTATCATTTAAAAGAAGTTTACTGAACTAAACTAACACACATAAAACAGAATAAAAATTAGTCAAGAATTGTTAATAGTAATAAGCAGAAAATGTATGTTGAAAGACTTTCTTTAGAAAAGGTCTGAAAGAGTCAGGGGTGGTTGTACATAGAAACATAGGAGGTTGAGCTAGAGCATCAAAATTTGAAGGCCAGACAAAGTAAAAAATGCAAAATGCTAAATCGCCCTTAAGTTCTCTTTCCAGTACAAATAAACACACCTCAGAAAATACGAAAAATGAAACATCCAAGCAGCTCAGTTTTCTACAAGTTGTAAAGATTAAAGTAGGTTGTAAATCCATGTTTAAAAACTCAGGATACTGAGAGCATCCAAGAGAAAAAGAAGGGTCACCTAGAAATGTGTAACTATATAATTGTGAAATCCTTAGTCCAATCTTCACAACACAGGAAGGAATTCAAGTCTATCTATATTCAAGGAATGAAAGAATAAAATTATCAACCAAGAAATTATATTCACAGCTACTACCTTTCAAAAGAGAAGGAAAATGAAGACTTTAAACATGTAAAAATATACACACTATTCATCAACACTGGATCTGTTCTCCAAAAAGTACTAAAGGTAATCAATCCTTCATAATAAAATGTAAGTGCACAGCATCATAAGTCATATAAAATTTTAAAGATTTCTTGGCAAAAATAATTCTATTTTATTGTAATTACAGGTCTCCAAACATGTAATTTTGCAATAAAATTTGAAAGAAAAAAGCATACCAACAATACTGTTAGTAGGCATATATAACTGTAACAAAAATATGATTTTAAAAGGACACATAAATATATTCAGTTTTTTAATAAAGTGAAGTCAAGTTGATACTCATACAGTATGAGTAGGAGATTCTTCATTTTTAGACTTTTTTTGGCAAATGCAAGATTACAAAATTCTGATTAAAACAAAACAGATATCTGAATTCACTCTAAATATTGCAATTGTAGATAGTCTACAGGATACTCTAAATCTAAGAATACACACATACTGAAAGCAAAGAGATATAATAATAACACATACAAAAGTAATTGAACAAAACTTTGGCTGTCTAAATTATAGTACACAAAACATACTTTAAGATAGTTATAGGACATAGAAGATGTTTTAAATTAAAAATAACTTTGAAAAGAGGCAAAAGAGAGAAAAGGACCCTATTCCTAGGTTCTGAATTAAGAGTAAATACATTCACTATGTACTTCATACTTTCCAAGCACACAAAGAAAACACTGAGAGGGTTGAATGAAAACAAAGAATCACTGTCATGCTAAGAGACATCAATCCCCACTTACTGAAAAGGGAAATACAGTGAAGCAAAATTGTAATTGCAAAGCATAAGGCTTTGAAAATATTTTGAAACTGCTATAGACTTATAGAATCCCTGTTATTAATCACAACTGGGATATTATGCTGGTTAGATCAATTTTATATATTAAAACAAGGGTTAATAAAAATTTAAGTGATAGTTATTTTGTAACCAACATGGAATAAATATTTGAAGTCAAAAGTGGTAGGAATTTTAAAAAATCCCTAAATATGTGTCAGTTGATTGAACACTCTTGGGCATGCTGTTGTTCAAAATTGAAAGATTAAATTTAAAGATGTTTATAGTATTTAAAGTTAACAAGAGGTTCCATATAGTATTCGTTAACATCCTATTGTTATAAAAAATTTTTGCAGACAAATCTATCCTTTAAATTGTATAAATATCCCCCAAAATACAAATAAGACTATTTCCCTGCTAAAAAAATGTATTAAAAGTTACAGCATTCAACTGTAAATGCAAACATGGAGTCAGGTAAACGGAGTTCTTAGTGAGTGTGGCAAAAAGCCCTCACATCAATAGCAAATTAAAAACATTGCACACTAGTGTTGTTAGATTGTTATTAAACAGAGCCATCATGGGAAACACAAACCAAATATCCCTTGAAAAGAATGATGAGCCATATTGGAATATAGAAACCATAGAACTTTGAAGTCAAAGAATTTATTCTAATTATATATTTTACAAAATGTATGTATACTAGGTTAACTGATATGTCACAGAAAGAATACTGCAGAATTCTAGAAAGTGAAAACATCTGTAAACTAAAGAAGCAGCTTTCTGAACAAAAGAGAATAGTTTTGTGATGAGATGACAGAAATGAGCCATTGCTTTCTAAGAATTCTTTATTTTTTTTTTGAGATTTAAACTTTTTAGAGATCTACTGCATGAAAATTTGAATTAATGTTACTGAAATGTATATTTAAAATTTTGGAGACAGTAAGTTGTATTTTGTGGTTTTGATTACAATGAAAATTAAAAGATAAAGAGAATTGCAACATTTCTCAAAGCTACATTTAAAATAATGTGATCTTTATCCTATAAATAAGAACAAGCTTATCCATATACAAATGATGAGCATGCATGTAATCTCAGCTACTAGGAAGTCTGAGGCAAGTGAATTGCAAATTCAAAACATCCTCAATAACTTAGTGAGAACCTCTCTCCAAATATGAGGTAAAAAAAGCTTGGGGTGTAGTTCCGCATGAGAGTATCACTGCCATCAATCCCCATTACACTTATACATAGAAAACTTCAATTTCTACGTACATGGGAAGAATCAAAAGCCAATCAAGATAAAATACAAAAGTCATGGACAAAAGAGGCTTAATATTTATACAAGCAAAAGCACATATAAAATTATTGGCAATACAAACATGAATCATACATATCTTAGTTTGTAAAGCAATTAACTGATATGAGAAAACCCAGTCCTTAAGAGGGAACCTACTGTATACAATTAAAAAAGAAAAAAAACAATAAAATTGTAAATATCTACCAATGTATTATTTTACAAATCCTCTAACTCATATAAAACTTACACCATCTCTCGAAACAGCAATCTTTGTTCAACTTGACATTCATTCCATGGCAGATAATTTCACAGAAAATCCATTACACATATCATAAAAAACCCTGATAAGGAAATTTTAGTGAAAAAATGTACAATAAGATTAGAGAAACTGACTTATGATAATAAGGTATTAAAATGGGTGGACCTAGAGGTCTCCAGAAATGTGCAAAACTTTCCTGCAAATAATGGAAGAAGGGCTGGAGTTGTAGAGTAGTGTTAGAGAGCTTTCCTAGCATGAGTGAGGCCCTGGCTTCAATTCTCAGAACCATATATGGATAAATAAAAACTTCATTAACAACTAAAAATATTTTCAAAATTATGGAAGAGCTGTCAGATAATATTGACACTCACAAGGCAAGGGGAGTGTTTTGTTGTTAATTTGAATGTATGGAGATATTACTGGAGGAAAAGGAGGATACTACATAATTTTAAAGCACAAAACACAGGACAAGTTTTTCTGATAACAAGAGAAAGAATTCAAAGCTTCTAGAAAATATTTTCTGCTGGATAATGTCTCAATGAACCTTTTTGAATATAGGCTGCCTCCCCTACCTCAACTATGTCCTCTGCTATATGCAGGCCACAGGATTTGACATCATTGCATTCCTCTAAGTCAACCATATATCAAGTGAAAAATATATATCTTGCCACCAAAAGAAAACATTAATGGTGAAAATAAACATCATTAACATTGTCTTGTCAGCACCAAGAACTACCCCATCTTCTTTATTGAAAGCATAAATCTGCAACACATTCTTGTGGAGAAGTTCCCAAAAGATATACTTCAAGGGAAGAAAATTAAATAATGATAATTAGGAATTTTGAAGGAAAGTTATGCTCACCCACAAAGACTAGGTTGCTGTAGTTCTCCAACATCACTTCTCTATATAAATTCTGCTGAGCAGGATCCAGGAATTTCCATTCCTCCTCAGAGAAATCAATAGCGACATCCCCAAATGTCAATGGCTCCTGAAATAAAAATTGTTAGATCAATAGAACATGGACCAAACCATTATTCAGTTTTTAATATGAATTAAGAGTTAGTAGAACTGACTGTCATGTAGGAGAGTGAATTTAATTATGTAATAAGATACTTTGCATTATCTAATTCAGAGGAAAATACACGAGTCCAAAAAAAGTATATATATTCCATACCAGAGTGAAGTAAAGGATATATACCATAATCCAAGCAATGAATAAAAGCCCAACTTTTTACTTTTCGGCCATCAGTGAATGTGAAATTTGGCAGAAATTCCAGATGCAGATCAGACTTTTCAGAGATATTCTCATAAGGTGATTGTGCACAAGGGAGACAAAAAGACTGGTAAAAAAGCTTTTGAAAACACTGTGGTTCCTATTCTCCCTGCTTTCTATCCATGAGATAGATTGAGATCCCTAATTCAATTAGTTTCAAGTATCATTTATGACACATTCCCAATGTGTAAAATATTTATAAAATATTAATGTTTGGAGACAGGTAAAGTGACACTTCCACCTCGTGAAAAGACTAACTTGTAATATTTCAAGTTCTATAAGCAGTTCAACGAGTGAATCAATTTGGTACAATGGAATTCACAATGGGTTACAGAAGACTTCAAAGAGGAGATTAAAAAATTCTTAGAGGTAAACAAGTTCATAGACACAACATATCAAATCTCTTGGACACTATGAAAGCAGTAGTAGGAGAAAACTTCGTTGCATGGAGTTCATTCTTTAAAGAAGAAAAAGTCAATAATTAATCTCATACTTTATCTCAATGCCCTAGAAAAACAAATCAACAGCAAAAGCAGTAGAAGGCAAGAAATAATTGAAATTAGAACTGAAATTGAATTAAAAGAAACAATTAAACCTTAACAAAAAGTTGGTTCTCTGACAGACCTTATGCTAATTAAGACAAAGAGAGAGAAAATTCAAATTACCAGCATACATGATGAAAAAGGCAATATCACAACAGACACTACAGAAATAGAGAGGATATTTAGACATTATCTTGAAAATGTATACCCCAATAACATAGAAGACATACAAAGCATCTACAAATTTCTTAAGTCATATGATATGCCAGATTAAATCAGGAAGACATACAAAATCTAAAAAAAAAACAATATTAAATGATGAAATACAAGATGCCATCAGAAGCTTATCAACCAAGAAAAGCCCAGGCCCAGATTGATATACTGCCGAGTTAAACAAGACCTTTAAAGAAGAAATTCAAAATACCAATATTCTTCAATTTATTTCAGAAAATACAGAAAGAAGCAGCACTTCCAAACTCGTTCAATGAGGCCAATATCACCCTGATCCCCAAACCAGGCAGGGACAAATAAAAGAAAGAAAACTTCAGGCCAATATCTCTAATGAACATAGATGAAAAAATTCTGAATAAAATTCTGCCAAAAAAACCCACAAAAACATATTAAAAAGCTCGTGCACCAAGATCAAGTGGGGTTTGTCCGGGAATATAGGGTTGGTTCAACATATAGAAATCAATAAAGGTAATTCATCACATCAATAGACTTAAAAATAAGAATCATATGATCATCTCAAGAGACACAGAAAAACCATTTGACAAAACACAGCACCCTTTCATGTTCAAAAAATTAGAAAAACTAGAGATAACAGGAACATACCTCAACATCATACTGGCTCTCTACATTAAGCCTAAGGCCAACATCATTCTAAAGGGAGAAAAACTAAAGGCATTCCCTCTAAAAACTGGATCAAGACAGGGGTGCGCTCTCTCACCATTTCTATTCAAAATATTTCTTGAAACACTGGCCAGAGCAATTAGACAGATGAAAGAAATTAAAGGAATAACTACAGAAAAAGAACTTAGATTAGCACTATTTTCTGAAAATATGATTCTATAACTAGAAGACCCTAAAAGCACCACCAGAAAACTTCTAGAACTAAAAATGAATTCAGCAAAGCAACAAAATATAAAATTAACACATATTTAAAAAAAGGCCTTTCTGTATATCAGTGTCACAGCCTAAAGAAGGAAATAAGAAAATCTATTCCATTTACACTAACTTCAAAAAAAGAAAACATAAGATACTTGGGAATCAACTTAATGAAAGAGGTGAAAGATCTATACAAGGAAACCTACAGAACCCTAAATAAAGAAATCAAAGAAGACCTTAGAAGATGAAAAGATCTACCTTACTCTTGCATAGGCAGAATTAATATTATCAAAACGAGCATACAACCAAAAGCACTGTACAGATTTAATGCAATTCTGATCAAAATCCCAATGACATTTCTCATAGAAATAGAAAAAGCAATCATGAAATTCATCTCGAAAAATAAGAATTCCAGAATAGCTAAAGCAATTATAAGCAGGAAGAGCAAAGCAGGTGCTATCACTATACCAGACCTTAAACTATACTACAGAATAAGAGTAACAAAAACAGCATAGTATTGGCAGTAAAACAAGCTGCTAGACCAATGGTACAGAATAGAGGAAACACAGACTAACTCACAAAATTACAATTATTTTACATTAGACAATGTTGCCAAGAACATGCATTGGAGAAAAGATTGTCTCTTCAACAAACGGTGCTGGGAAAACTGGAAATCCGTTTTCAAAAAAATGAAATTAATACCCTATCTCTCACCATGCACAAAACTCAACTCAAATTGGATGAACGACCTTGTATTTAAACCAGAGACTCTTCATCTAATAGAAGAAAAAGTAGGCCATAATCTTCATCACATGGGGCTAGGCCACCCAAACTTTCTTAATAAGATGCCTATAGCACAAGAATTAAAAACAAGAATCAACAAATGGGATGGATTCAAACTAAAAATTTTCTTCTCAGAAAATAAAATCTGAGGTGAACAGAGAGCCTACATCCTGGGAGTAGATTTTTAACCCTCACACATCAGATAGAGAACTAATATCTAGTATATAAAGAACTAAAAATGCTAAGCAAGAAGAAACCCAATAATCCAATCAACAAATTGGCCAAGGACCTGAACAGACACTTCTCAGAAAAGGATGTAGAATCAATCAACAAATATTTTTTTAAAAAGTTCATCATCTCTTGCAATTAGAGAAATTCAAATCAAAACCACTCTAAGATATCATCTCACTCCAGTCATAAAGACAAACAACAAGTGTTGGCAAGTATGTGGGGGAAAAGGCACACTAATACACTGCTAGTGGGACTGCAAATTGGTGCAAACAACATGGAAAACTGTATAGAGATTTCTTTGAAATTTGGGATTGAAAACATCATTTGACCCCACTATTCCTCTTCTCAGACTATTCTCAAAGGACTTGATAACAGCATACTACAGGGTCATAGCCATTCAATGTTTATAGCAGCACAATGCAGAATAGCAAACTGGAGGAAACCCAGATGCCCTTCAGTGGATGATTGGATAAAAATATGGGGCATATATACACAATGCAATTTTACTCAGCAATAATAAAATCATGGCAATTGGAGGTAAATGGATGGTATTGGAGAAGTGAAGTGAGGCATACCCAAAAAATAAATGTTTCTCTGATATAAGAAGGCTGACTATAGTGGGGTAGGGAGGGGGATCATGGGAGGAATAGATGAATTCTACATAGGGCAGAGGGGTTGCAGGTGAGGGGATGAGGCAGGGAATTAGCAGTGATTGTGGAATGTGATTACAACATTTTCTAAAGTACATGTATGAAGACCCGATTTGGTGCCAACATACCTTATATACAACCAGAGATATGAAAAACTGTGATATATATGGGTATAAAAGAGTTGTATTGCAGAAAGAAATGAGTACATATATAATGGCATTAATTAGCATGAATATACTTTCTATACAGAGATACAAAAATTGTGCTCTATGTATGTAATAAGAATGTAATGCATTCCACTATTGTTGTGTATTTAATAAATAAATTTTTAATAAGAAAGGTATTGAAACCCATTGGGGACACTATAAGCCTACATGGCTATATATTTTTAAAACACAGGGATGGAAAGGAAGATGCATGAAAAACCTGAGAAACCAAGAAAGAATGTGCCTCAAAAAAAGATGCTACATTATTAGAATCCATGGTCAGAATAGCAGGATAAATGGTAGAAGGTACATAATTTTCTGTGAATTAAAGGATGATATGAGAGAAAATACAGGCAGCAAAGGATCATTTTGATAAAGAGTTACATAAGTAAATACAGAAAGCAAAAGATTCCTTCAATAAGGAGATAGAGATTTTGAAAAAAACCCAACAAAACAAAGATCTTTGAAATGAAAGAAACAGTAAACCAAATTAAAAACTCAATAGGAAGCATCTCCAACAGAATAAATCACATGGAAGAAAGAACCTCTGACATTGAAGGCAAAATATATAATCTTGAAAAAATAAAGTTGACCCCAGTGAAGATGGTAAGAAACCATGAGCAGAAGATTCAAGAATTGTGAAATAATATGAAAAGGCCAAATTTAACCACTATTAGGATAGACGGAGGCATAGAGGTCTAATCTACAGAAATGGACAATCTATTCAATGAAATAATACCAGAAAAATTTACAAACATGTAGAGTGAATTGGGAAATCAAATACAAGGATCATATAGAACACCAAATGAAAAAGATCACTACAGGTCTACACCAACGCACATCATAATGAAAACACCTAGCATACAGGAGGAGCAGAGCATTTCAAAAGCCACAAGAGAAAGGAATCAAATTACATATTGGGAAAAACAATCAGGATCTCTGATTTCTGAACTGAGACCCTGCAATCTACAAGATCCTGCAACAGTATAAACCAAGCTCTGAAAGAAATGGATACCAACCAAGAAGCATACCCAGCAAAATTAAATTTTGATTAGCAATCAGATTTCAATTCAGATTTTATTTTATGACAAAATAAAAACCTTCTATCATACACAAATTTAAAAGAATTTACAACCAGAAACCTGCACTACATAACATCCTTGGCAAAATATTCCATGAGGAGGAAATGAACAACAATAAAAAATCAGAAAAGGGTGGTATAATTCTAAAGGAAAAACCTATCAAAGAGAAACTAACTTAGTTAGATACCAAAAATAAACAAAAATAACTGGTAATACAAATGTTGTCTCAATAATAACCCTGAAAGTTTAGTTCCAACATAGAAATCAAAAGACAGGCAGATTGGATTAAAAAGACCAACAATATGCTGCCTCCAAGAGACTAATATTATAGAGTTCTAGATCTGACATTTTTCTTCCCTTACATTTAGAACATTCAGGGGGCCTCAGGCAGGAAGGCCACACCTGAAATCCCAGCCACTCAGGAGGCTGAAGTATAAGTTCAAGACCAGACTTGGCATCTCAGCATCTGTCAGGAGATAAATGATAGAAAGTATGAGTGATGTAGCTCTGTGGGAAAGGACCTCTGCATTCAATCCACTATGCTCCCCATGCCCCCCCCCCAAAAAAAATGAAAACCTCAGGGGTGAAAAAACCTAAAACCCCTGCAGATCCCAGCCCATTTTGGAAAAATAAAAGGGCCCACGAACTGAAAATTCTCATGGTCCCAACACTCTGAAATCCACCACAGAAGAAATTCAGGGAGAAGACTTGAGCTGCCAATTTGTACAGGAGATACCCATGTGTTTAATAATAAGAATAAAAGAATCCAACATCTTTAGAAACCCAAGTAATGTAAAATAAAATCCTATCAGAGACAAAATTAAATAGTATCAATGATGATAGGAAACAAAATAATTCTAATAAACTGAAAGAGTTTAAGTGCTTCTTAACTATTTGTAGAAACTGTTTTGCTAATAAAGACACATGATAGACTGCAGGGACCTGCTTAAATCAGTACCAGGATAATACATTAATAGTCATGGTACATTCAGCTTAAAAATAGTATAAAATACCATGGGTCAGTTTTACATGGGTGCCATATGCCGGTGGTATTATGTGTAACTCTAATTCACTAATAAACAATCCAGCATGCTTTACTCTTAATGGAAGCATCCAGTCCTAAAATTCATCCACAAAGTTAAATATATGTAAACTTAATCAAAAAACTTTTGAATTATAAGAGAAAAAGAGTTATTACCTAACATGTACATTGTGGAACTGTACTGTTACAATTATCATCTAGGAATCACGATGTCAATAAAGCCCACCCATGAACCCACGTGGATGTGAAAAACCTATTAATTGCAACAGAAAAGTCATTATCAATCAAACCCTAACAAGGTCAATCTAAACTTAGCTAGACTCGCGGTCAGAATAAAAACTAAAAACTACCAGGGACATGGCTGAGTGGTAAGGCACCCTTCTGTTAACTACAAAACAAAAAAACAAACTTCAGAAAACTAGCTCAGGAATAAGCAAGGTCCCTGTTCACCATAGCTCCCCTCCTGCAGGATAAGGGTGTTTGAAGATTGGAATTTTTTTTTTTTTTGGTACTGGGCATTGAACTCAGAGGCCCTCAACCACTGAGCCCCATCTCCAGCCCTATTTCGAATTTTATTTAGAGGCAGGGTCTCCCTGAGTCTCTAAGTGCCTCACCCACTTGCCTAGGCTGGCCTTGACCTCAAAATCCTTCTGCATCAACCCCCTATCCCCAGCCACTTGGATGACAGGTGTGCGCCATCCCCTGGCTCACAGTTGATTATTCTCTGGTTCCACCTGTCAATCATTAGACCCCAGGAAGACGCTGGGCAGCCAAGCTCACCTGCCACTTAGGACTGGAGCAGGGGCTGAGGTTGCCCCAGGGGATGGGGAGGCTGGAGGGGTCCCTGCCACTGTCACGCTCTCCACCCGGCTGGCCATGGGGACTGAGGGGCGCTGTCCCCAATGGGCTCAGGCCTGTGGACGCGGAAAGCCCCCGGAGTCGGGGTAGGCGAACGCAGGTTCCACCACAGTGGGTCCCACCTGATGGCCTCCCTGCCCCGCCTCCCTCCCCAGCCTTCCTGTCTAGGCACCAGGTACCACTGCACACTCACCACTTCCTGGTGCCCAGCAGACAAGCCTGCCCTGGGGAGCTTCAGCCACTGCATGGCAGGGCCAACCAGGGTCCCGGGCACAAGCAAAGCCTGGAGGACAACTACACAGACCCCAGAGAAATAAATCCCATCCAGAGCATGGAGGCCCTCCTCCTGTTTGCTGGTTGCCCTCAGGATTGGACAGCTCTCAGCATGGGGGCTTCTGATTGGAAAGGGTGTCAGTCAGTCTCTGCTCTCCCCTGCCTGAGCCCAGCAAACCTTCTTTTTGAATGACAGCAGCAAGAAGGAGGCCAGAATGGCAGGGTTTGGCTGCAGCTTTTTTTTCCTTTCATTTTGGGGTCTGGGCATTGGGTTAGGGTTAGGGTGACCAGAATTCTAAGTTCTGTTGGGTTTTAATGTTAGTAAATTGAAGTCATTTTTTGAAAGTTTCACCACCTGGGCCCCCTCCTATAATAAGACCACCCAGAGCGTCTTCGGGGTGCTGATTTGTCCTCTGTTCATCTGTGCAAAATTCTCCAAGCAGAACTGGCCTTTCGCCCCGTGGGAACTGTTCAGTGCATCATGGCCAGCGCTGGTGGAGGCTCACGGTGGTAGGGGGGGGGCAGGACCCTTGGAGGAGGTTCCACAGGGGTTGGCAGTATGAGAGCTGATGTTCCTCCAGCTGAGTTGAATCTGTATCTTGAGCCCACATTGAGCTAGAGGCAGAATAAGGAGATCAGCACAGAAGAGACCCCCAGAGCGCAGACCTGGGTGAACCCCAGCTGCACCGGGCTCCTTCTCCCTCTGGCCACTGAGGGTTGAATTCAGAGGCCTCGACCTCTGAGCCCCTTCCCCAGCCCTAGCTTGAAGTTTAGAGACAGGGTCTCATTGAGTTGCTTAGCACCTTGCATTTGCTGAAGCTGGCTTTCAATTAGCCATCCTTTTGCCTCAGCCTGCCTAGACGCTGCAATGACGGGCATGTGACACTTTTTTTTCTTTCTTTCTTTTTGAGAGAAATACCTGCAGTGGCCACAGGATAACAGCCTTGTGCAGATCAAGGCCACCCTGGGTGCTCTCCCTGGTTCCCACCAGTCCCCTAGATCCCAGGCAATGGAATCCTGCCTCCTCCAAAAACCAGAGACCCCCCTGCCCAGGTGTGCATCCTTATATCAGCTGAATACTCTGCACTTGACAAAAAGAAAAGAAAAAAGACAGACCCTACCTGCTTGTCTTGATGCAAACAAAGCCAATGTGTTTCTAAAGAGAGCTCTGGTCTTGTCCCCCCAATTCAGTCGTGCAAAAAGTCACATAATACAGAGAAGACTTCTCGTTAAGGGGGACTCCAGGGTCTGTCTATTAATGAAGAACAATTTGGGTTTGATTGGGAGTCCAGGAAAGCCAATTCCAGGTTTTCCTAATTTGGTAAATAACTCCATAGATTCGAATGCCTGCTCCTCTCTGCATTAATTAATCATAGAGTCCTCGAGGTTACCTGTCCCCTGCAGACAAAATTGGGGGGATCCTTTTTTCTCCATACAGCACCCTGAACCTCCACCTTCCCTTCTGACTCCAACACCTTTGGCAGCATCCAATGGGGGAGCGATTTAGAAAATTCTGGAATGTACCTAAAGACATTTCCTCATCCGAGTGTGATGCTATCAATTTGGTCCTATGGTCCTGTTTAGTATGTTTTGTTTTTCTATTTTGTTGGTTCCTTTTAGTTATACATGACCATAGAGTCCATTTTGGTAAAATTATCCAAGCATAAAATATACCTTATTCTCCTTAGGACCCTATTCATGTGGGTGAGCATGATTGTTACTGTATTCTGGATAAATGCCATTTTGACTTGAGTGAAAGGGAATCTCAGTGCAGTTTTAATTTGCATTTTCCTAATTGCTAGATACACTGCCTTTTCAATATTTATTTTTTAAAATATATTTTATAGTTGGAGTTG
The DNA here is from genome assembly GCF_052094955.1 of Ictidomys tridecemlineatus. Lineage (NCBI taxonomy): Eukaryota > Metazoa > Chordata > Mammalia > Rodentia > Sciuridae > Ictidomys > Ictidomys tridecemlineatus. Next base: position 33,839,212 of record NC_135492.1, on the reverse strand, counting down.
GACCCAATACCATTAATCTATCCATTTATTTTTTTGTGGTGCTGAGGATGGAACCCAGTACCTTGCATGGGCTAGGTGAGCACTCTATGGCTGAGCCCCAGTCCCAGCCCTCATTTTCAGTATTTTTTACTTTTGTTTCTCAGTAACAGCAGCCCAGGTCTTTGGGGAACCGATTTTGCTGCATTTGTGAATTGGGAACATTTCTCTTGAAGAAAGACTGGGAAGGTCAAGGCACATGCCCAGGATTCCAGGAATGAGAAGTACATGGTTGTCTTGACCAGGATGAGGAGAAGAATATGTGGGTGAAAAGAGGGAAAGAGCTAGAGACACCTTTGGGCCAGAACCTCTCCTTCCCCCACTAGGGCAATTATTCTTGCTGTTAGTTTTCTTATCCCAAATGAGAGATTTTTCTAAGCTACCAGTGCCACTAGATATAGGTCTCTGGATGGAGCTCAGAGTTGTCTTTAGAGGCAAGAAAAAGTGAATAACCAACCAAATTGTTCCAATACCAACAATCTAGACCTTGGGCTCTTTGGGAACAAAACCCTGGGGTTTACCCAATAATTAACAATCCAACAGCACCCGAAACCCAATTAATGGGCGACAGAGAATTGGATCAGTGGGTGTGAGGGTCTGTGGGTGGCCAGCTGCAGGAGCTTGCCTCTGGGTGCATTCCTTGCATCTGGGAGGTTTTTCAACACCAATGAGATAAACAAAGTGGTGAGAACACTGGCAAAACCCTCTGCAATATTCTAGCCAAGAAAATTCATAAGCACTTTAAAAGCATCTTAATGTTTACCCTCAGTCAAATGTGCCTCAATCCGAATGAAACCATTTGAAAAGAGCTGTCAACATGAAAAGTTTCTGATATCTGCTGGTTTGTGGATCACTGCAACTCCATATGAGTCAATGGCTAAATAAATAAATAAAAATAGAAATCTAATGAGCATTCTCTTAAGACTTTCGTCCTGAAAACACTGCCCTATTTGCTTTGATAACTAAATGATCATTTAATCGTTCCTCTAGCAACACTTGAGGTCCATAAAGAAATGTGAAACATTTCTGGTTGGGACAGAAATGTTTGGACACCAACAAGAAAGTTTTACTGAACCTCAAAGGAGAAGGTTCATAAATAACCAGATTGCAGGAAAGCCCACAAAATTTGAAATTAGAAACAAGGGACTGGGTTTGTGACTCAGTGACAGAGCACCTGCCTAGCACCTGTGAGGCACTGAGTTAGATCCTTGGCACCACATAAAAAAGAAATATATAAAATAAAGGTATCCTATCCAAATAAAAACCATTTTAAAAAATAAAGATCAGATTTAAAATACAAAAGAAAACCAACTCCCTACAATGGAGCATTTCTCCTAGACCAGCTTCCTGGACCCTCATATACTAGCATGATATGAGCAAACTTAGAAAAATGGGTGAGAAATTACAGAACTCTACTCTGGCCCCATCTCTAGTCCAGCCCCACTTAAATGTCCCTCTCCAAATAGCAACACGTCAGACCACATATTTGCTGTCTCTTCCTTTAGAGCTTTCTCACATTTTTTCTTTCTTTCTTCTTGTGGTGCTGGGGATTGAACCTGCGACCTTGTGCATGCAGGGCAAGCACACTACTAACATCACTGAATCCCTGGCCCCTCACGTTCTTTCCTGAATGTGCATCTGTTTTCTAAATAGGTCTGTTCACGTACCTGACAATGATGAAGTTGTTTTCTGCTTTGAAAACCAAGGAACCTACTAATTTCCCTCTCTCTCTCTGAAATCCCTTCCCATTACACAACCCAACAAAGCAAAAGTAAGACTTAAACTTTGTAATTGTGTGGGGTCTTTTATTGTTTGGGGTCTGATATCACATATATCACTGGAGGGAAGTAACTAGCAGCCATGAACTATTTTTAATAAGCAAAAGACAAGGTTTGGCAGCACATGCCATTAAGGCCAGGGATTTGAAAGGCTACTTCAGGAGTATATCAAGTCAGAGGCCACAGTTGGCCTCTTAGCAAGACCCTGCCTGAAAATAAAATATTCAAAGTTCTGACACTGTGTGAGTCTTCATGAACAATGAAGGGTCAGAATTCCTGTTTCAACAGTCTCCCTTTAGGATGCTGTGTGTAGGTGTGTGACTGTTACCTTCCAACAGGACCTAGAGCTGTTGCTGGTGCCCTCCCTGTATTAATAGATCAAATGAAGTGAGAAAATAAGTAAAGCAATAAAAAATCTGACATTTTTGCTGGTTGTGATCCCAGAGATAAAAAGGTTATGTTGTGTTTTTTGGATCTTGTGTTCTTACAAGAGTAAATTTTAGATAACACATAAAATGTAATCAAAGTAGAGCAAAGTTTATTGGCCCAGAAATCACTATCCAGAAAGGGAGAGGAAACAGTGAGTCTTCTCTGACATCTCTAGGCCTCACACCCCTTTGATCCTCTGGTTTATGGGAGATGCTGTGGGTGACTCTATAGGCCTGCCCATGGACGAATTCCTACTCTTAAGTGGCAGTAGGATGACATCGTGTTTGTAGGTTCCTAGTCCACATGGTATTGTCCAGAGACACCAAAGCAAAACCCGAGTGTGTGTGTGTGTGTGTGTGTGTGTGTGTGTGTCTTTGTGAATTTTACTATAATAAAAATTTTATTATGGCAGCTACTATGAAGACAAACAACAACAAGTGTTGGCGAGGATGTGGGGAAAATGGTACACTCATACACTGCTGGTGTGACTACAAATTGGTGCAGCCAATATGGAAAGCAGTATGAAGATTCCTTGGAAATCTGAGAATGGAACCACCAATTTACACAGCTATCCTGTGGAGCCAACCTATATGCCCTTCAGTGGATGAATGTATTAAAAAATATGCATTATTTATACACAATGGAAATTTATTTAGCAATAAAAGAATAAAATCATGTGTGGGGGAGAGATTATGGTGTTGTTCTCTTGGTTTCTGACTTTTGGTTTCTGACTTTTAGGGAATAGAGTTTTTTCTAAGATTCTCACCAGTAACTTTGCCTTTGCCAAATGGTTATTGCAACTTACTTCTGTTTCGTGCTGTCTAACTTTTGTGGTTTTCCAATATGAGGTATGAGGTAGAAGTGGATTTTAAGTGAATATTTTTAATGTAGGAGTTCACTAATTAATATTAGAAGCATCAGATGAGCTCATAACAGTAATAAAATTTGGTATCATCAGTTATTTATGTGCATAAGAAAGTAAGTAGTAAACATAATATTAAAGACAGTTCTAATGACCATAATATCAAAAGCAAAATACTTGGGAATTTTTTCAAGAAATGTAAACACTTGCACATTTAACATGGCTTGTTTTTAGAAAATATACCACTATCCCTAAGCCACCTTTTTTTTTTTTTTGTGGTGACCTTAACTCATAGAAAAAAGTTAGGAATTAAATGTTTCTTCTGTGATCCTGAGGACAGGACTTAGGTATGGTCAACCAGTGAGCTCTATCATCATCCAATTCTTATTTTTCTTTGAGATATGGTCTTGCCAAGTTAGTGAAGCTAGACTCATAGTTGTGACCCTCAAGGCTCAACTTCCAGGGTAGGTGGGGTTACATGCATGTGCCATCACAACCCTGGTAGGGATTAGTCTTTTATGTTTTCTTTAGTTGTAGTGGACAGAGTAACTTTATTTTATATACTTATTTTTATGTGGTGCTGAGAATTGAACTCAGTGCCTCATATGTGCTAGGCAGGTGCTCTAACCCTGACCCCAGACCCAGGGATTAAATTCTTGACTTTAATATTATAGGTTGGCTCAACTACACAGCCACTTTCCCAGTCATGTTTAATTTTTTTTAAAAAAAACAGGGTTTCACTGACTTTTATAGGTCCCTATTAATTTACTGAGTCTGTCTTTGAACTCGTGAATTTCCTGCCTCAGCCTCCTAAGGCATTGGAATTGCAGGTATGTGCCCCAACTCCCAGTTTCTTCATTCTTTTGTAGTTGTTGCTTTCTTTTGTTACATAAATTCAAGTTGAATAACAGTATATTTAACAATACAGATATAGAGAAAAGCCAGTGGTGTAGGTAAGCAATTGAACATATCCACCAGAAAGTATATTATATATTCACCATGGTGTATTACTCAGCCATCAATACAAATTCCTCTAATGGTCAGCAAAATAGATGGAATTGGATGATGTCATGCTACGTGAAGAAATTCACAATAGTGTCACATCTCATATGTTAATATAATATCATGTGCAAGTACAATAATGATTATTATGGCTGAGAAGTGTGTGGGGTGCATCAAGGGCAGAAGAGGATGTTTCGATATTATGAATACATGTATATGCATATATAAATATCGCACTGAATCCCATAAATATTTGCAATTGCTATGTGATAATAAAAACCATCATCTCTCATAATTATCAAATTCTGCACTAAGAACACAATCCTGCTGTCTTTTGGAATTTCCATTATATGATGCGATATTATTGATGAAGCTCCCTGATAACAACCAGGCTCTCCCTACACATCCATTCTATTTTATTCCAGGCTCTGAACATAGAGTATACAATGTATTTCTGCATGTAGATCTTCTCACTTATCCTAAAGTCCTCCAGCTTGTCTGTGTTATTGGAGAATATTCTTTTGTTTCTGGGGTTTGGACCCAGGGTTGCCTTACCTGTTACAGAGATCCACCATCATTATCTTTTTCAGTTTTAAGACAGAATGTTACCAAACTACTAAGGCTAGCCTTCAAATTTTGGCAACACTGCCATATACACCATTCTTATTTTAAAGTTGAGTAATAAGTGAAGTGTGGAGGCACATTTCTTTTGTCATGCTAGGGATTCGAACAATATCACTACAGGTCTACACCCACACAAATCATAATGAAAACACCTAGCATACAGGAGGAGCAGAGCATTTCAAAAGCCACAAGAGAAAGGAATCAAATTACATATGGAGAAAACCAATCAGGATCTCTGATTTCTGAACTGAGACCCTGAAATCTACAAGATCCTGCAACAGTATAAACCAAGCTCTGAAAGAAATGGATGCCAACCGAAAATCATACCCAGGAAAATTAAATTTTGATTAGCAATCGGATTTCAATTCAGATGTTATTTTATGACAAAATAAAAACCTTGCATCATACGCAAATTTAAAAGAATTTACAACCAGAAACCTGCACTACAGAAGATCCTTGGCAAAATATTCCATGAGGAAGAAATAAACAACAATAAAAGATCAGAAAAGGGTAGTATCACTCTAAAGGAAAAACCTATCAAAAAAAAACTGACTTAGTTAAATACCAAAAATAAACAAAAATAACTGGGAATACAAAAGTTGTCTCAATAATAACCCTGAAAGTTTTGTTCCAACTTAGCAATTAAAAGACAGGCAGATTGGATTAAAAAGACCAACAATATGCTGCCTCCAAGAGACTCATCTCATAGGAAAAGACACCCAGAGACTAAACGTGACAGGTTGGAAAAAAATATATTGCTCAGGCTGGGGCTGGGGCTCAGTGGTGGAGCACTAGCCTAGCACATGTGAGGCCCTGTATTTGATCCTCAGTACCACATAAAAATAAATAATAAAGATATTGTTTCCATATACATAAAATAAATATTAAAATCCTACCACTAACATATACTGTGGAGGCAAGCTGGGGTTTCCATTCTTATATCAAATAATGTGAACTTCAAGTGAAAATTAATCAAAAGGGATAAAGAAGGATACTTCATACTGCTTAAAGGAACTATACACCAACAAGACAGAACAATTGTAAATATACACACCCCCAAAACAATGGAGCATCTATGTTCAAACGGACTCTTCTCAAGTTTAAGGGCCAAGTAGACCACAAGATAAAAATTCTGGGTGACTTTAACACACCTCTTTTACCACTGGATTGATCGTCCAAACAATATCCAGACAGAAACTATAGAACTCAATAAAACAATCAATAACTTAGATTTAACTGACATACATAGACTATTTCATCCTTCAAAAGGCGAAGACACTTTCTTCTCAGCAGCAAATGGATCTTTCTCTAAAATAGACCATATGTCATGCCAAAAAGGAACTCTAAGCAATACAGAAAAGTAAGGATACTACCCTGCATTCTGTCAGATCATAATGGAATAAAATTAGAAATCAATGATAAAAATAGAAGCTACTCCAACACCTGGAGACTAAATAATATGCTAGTTAATGAACAATGGGTTGCAGAAAACATCAAAGAGGAGATTTAAAACTTCTTAGAGGTGAATGAGGACACAGATACAACATATAAAAATCTCTGGGACACTATGAAAGCATTACTAACAGGAAAGTTCATTGCATGGACTTTATTCCTTAAAAAAATAAAAAGTCAAATAAATGACCTAAAATTACATCTCAAACCCTAGGAAAAACAATTAATCAACATCAAAAGCAGTAAAGGACAGAAAAGAATTAAAATCAGAGCTGAGATCAATAAAATTGAAACAAAAGAAGCAAATAAAAATTGACAAAGTGACTGGGAATGGTACCAACATTTGAACTAGCTATCCCACTCCCTGGTCTATACCTAAAGGACTTAAAAACAGCATACTACAGGGACACAGTCACAATGTTTATAGCAGCACAATTCACAAGAGTTAAACTGTGGAGCCAACATAGATGCCCTTCAGTGGATGAATGGATCAAGAAAACATGGCATTTGTACACAATGGAATATTACTCAGCAATAAAAGAAAACAAAATCATGGCATTTGCAGGTAAATGGATGGCATTGGAGAAGATAATGCTAAGTGAAGTTAGCCAAGCCCGAAATAACAAATGCTGAATGTTTTTTTCTGATATAAGGAGGCTGACTCATAGTGGGGAAGGGACGGGGAGCATGGGAGGAATAGATGAATTCTATTTAGGGCAGTGTGGTGGGAGAAATAGAGAGGGGAAAGGGATTAGCAAGGATGGTGGAATATAATAGACATCATTATCCAAAATACACATATGAACACACGAATTGATGTCAACCTACTTTATATACAGAGATATGAAAAATTGTACTGTATATGTGTAGTAAGAATTGTAACATATTCCGCTGCCATATATTTTAAAATTTTCAAAATGAAAAGTTGGCTTTTTGAAAAACAAATACATTTGATAAAACTTTATCCATGCTACTGTAGAGAAGGAGAGAAATACTCCAATTACTATAATCCATGATGAAAAAGGAAATATCACCATGAACACTAGAGAAATACAGAAGATAATTAGAAATTATTTTGAAAATTTATACTGCAAAAAAACAGAATATATAGAAGTCATCAACAAATGTCTAGAATCATGTGACTTACCCAATCTGAGTAAGTTAAACAGATCATTTTCAAGCAATGAAACAGAAGATACTATCACAAGCCTACCAACCAACCAATAAATAAATAAATAAATAAATAAATAAATAAAGCCGAGGACTCAATGGATACAAGACTTCAAAAAAAGAACTAACACCTACATTTCTCAAATTATTGCATAAAATATAAAAAGAGGGAGCCCTTCCAAAATCACTCTATAAGGCCAATATCTCCTTGATGCTAAAATCAGACAAACACTGAAAAGAAAGTGTACTTCAGAGCAATATCTCTAAAAAGCAGAAGCAAGAATTCTGAATAAAATTTTGGCAAATCAAATACAAAAACATATCAAAAGGATGGTTCATCATGATGAAGTGCTATTCATCCCAGGGATGCAAGGTTGGTTCAACGTAGAGATATCAATAAATGTAATTCATCACATCAGCAGATTTAAAGATAAGAAACTTATGACCATCTCAACAAATGCAAAAAAAGTATTTGAAAAAATACAGCATCCCTTCATGTTCAAAACACTAGAAAATCTAGGGATGACAGGAACTTATTTCAACATTTAAAAGGCTATGTATGCCACGCCTCAGGCCAACATCATTCTAAATGGAGACAAACTGAAGACATTTTCTCTAAAATGTAAAAAAGACAGGGATGCCCTCTCTCACCCCTTCTATTAAATATAGTTCTTGAAACACTGGACAGAGCAAGTAGACAGATGAAAGAAATTAAAAAATAAGTATAGGCAAAGACGAACCTAACCTAGCACTATTTGCTCATGATATGATTCTGTACCTAGAAGACTCAAAAAACTCCACTAGAAAACTTCTAGAACTAGAATTCAGCAAAGTAGCAGGATAGAAAATCAACACCAGTAAATCAAAGGCATTTCTTTATATCAGTGACAAATCCTCTGAGAGAGAAATGAGGAAAACTACCCCATTCACAATATCCTCAATAAAATAAGATACTTGGGAATCAACAAGAGGTGAATGATCTATACAATGAAAACTATGAAACTCTAAAGAGAAATCAAAGACCTTAAAAGATGGAAAGATTTAACTTGATCTTGAATAGGCAGCATTAATATTATCAAAATGGACCTACTACCAAAAGCACTCTACAGATTTAATGCAATTCTGATCAAAATCCCAATGGGATTCCTCATAGAAATAGAAAAGCAAATATGAAATTTATCTGGAAAAACAAGAGACCCAGAATAGCTAAAGAAATCCTTAGCAGGATAAGGGAGGCAGGTGGCATTGCTATACCAGACCTTAAACTATTGTACAGAGCCACAGTAACAAAAACAGCATGGTTCTGGCATCAATACAGGCTGGCAGACAAATAGCCCAGAATAGAGGACACAGAGACCAACCCACTAGACCACAATTATCTTATATTAGACAAAGGTGCTAAAAATATGAACTGGAAAAAATAGAGCATCTTCAACTAATGGTTCTGGGAAAACTGGAAATCCATATGCAGCAAAATAAAATTGAATTACTCTCTCTCACCATGCATAAAAGTTAACTCAAAATGGATCAAGGGTCTAGGAATTAAACCAGAGACTCTCCAAATACAAGAAAAAGTAGGCCTTATCTCCATCATGTGGGATTAGGCTACAACTTCCTTAATAACACTCCTATAGCACAGGAATTGAATCCAAGTATCAACAAATGGGATGAATTGAAACTAAAGATTTTTATCAAAAAAACTCAATAGAATAGAGAGCCTACTTTATGGGAGCAATTTTTTTACCCCTCATACATCAGATAGAGCACTAATCTCTCGGGTATATAAAGAACTCAAACGTCTTAATACCAAAAAAAAATACTAATAATCCAATCAATAAATGCGCCAAGGACCCGAACAGACACTTCTCAGAAGAGGATATACAATCAATCAACAATTATATGAAAAAATGCTCATCATCTCTAGCAATCAGAGAAATGCAAATAAAAACTAAGATATCATCTCGCAACAGACAGAATGGCAACTATTATGAAGACAAACAACAATAAGTGTTGGCGAGGATGTGGGGGAACAACCCATCAAAATTTCACCATGGTTTCCTTTTCATTGAAGAAGGGTTCAAAGCAAACAGTTTGAAAATTCTCCTGGAAGGTAGAATTGATATGAAATTAGCCAAGAATTCTGAACTCTAAGAGTAAAAGCTGGAGCCATCATTACTAGGCACTAATGCATGTTATACAATTATCATATTGCAGTAATTTGAGGACAAAAAAATCACAATGCAGAAATTTCATAGGTGACTCCATATGTATGTAAATGTCATTGTAAGTGCAATGAAAAGGCCTAAATAAATGCCACCATCTCCAGCATAGGATTTGATGTGAATGAACAAGACAACCCAAGGTGAAGGGAGGTGTGGGAACTGGAGGCGCAGAGCACTGGTAGGGCTTGGGTGCAGGACATGCGTGGTACTGGATTATACTCCAGCACCCCAAAGAAGCACATATTGAGGAGGATTATGTTTCAAAATTACACCAGAATAGGAGGCTCCTGGATTCTCTCCACACATGGATACACCAAATAAACACCTACTTCTGTTTTGAGTTCCTCTTGAATAAAGTTATATATGGATTGAGAGACCTATGCATTAGACCACTGAGTAAATATCTACCATCTGAAGTGCAGGCAAAGTTGGGGGACACTTGGGCATTAGTCCTGCCTTGAGCGATGTGCCAAATAATTTGGACAGAATACCCCAATCCAGTGTCACCCAGAGTAGAGGAAGACTTCTTGGGGTCACAAATGGAGCACATTGGACACTAAATGACTTGTCGCTGGAAACACAATTTGTCTGGTGCTCATAGAAGAACAAACTAGATATACACAAGTATCAGGACTGGAAAAGGGATGGTTTTCTATGGCTGTGGAGGTTCATGAGCTTTATCCATGGGGCGAGGGCAGAAGGGAAGCGAGATCAAGGGTCCCAGTTTATCCCTAGAAGGGATTTGCCCACATGATCTGCAAACTGTGGTTGCTAACAGTTGAGCTCCTCTCTAGCCAGTCTCTAAGGGTAGACAGGACAAATGCAGTCCACCCAGCAGCCCTGCCTGAGCACTCTCCCCCTACTTCAGTAATAACTCCAGGCCTGAGCAGTTCTTTCTGGAAGAAGGATGTCCAGGCACTCAGGGTCCCAACAGTTTTTTTCTATTCCATGGACTCCATCCTAACCCACCAAGCTTTGAGAGCAATGGCAACTGTGCATGTCCAAATCTCCCTGGGTCTAAAACAAGTGGCTTCACATTGATGTGCAAGCACTTCCAGGGACTATTATCACCCCCCCCCACCCTGGAGTGAAGGAAAATAATGAAAACCACAGCTCCTTGTTTCTTTATAGAATAGGCTCCCACCACCTTCTTGCAGTAAGCACAGGCAGCCTAGGTTCTAACCAACTGCATCAGGAATTCAGCCCCCAGCCAAGTAGGAGAGTTTCTGCTGTCTGAGCCCAGCTGTGGGGAAGGCTCCTATCAAAGAGGTGAAAGAGTTAGTCCTCCAATGACATAGATATGGAGCAAGAGACATGCTGATGACATGGGGCTAGAATATAAGCTTAGTGCGGACACTTTTTAAAAATAGCATGGAGTTCTTTAAAAGCTAACAGAGTAACAACCACTCTGGATTCATTTTCAAAGGAACTTGAACCAGTGTGTTCATAAATGGCTGCATGCCCATCGCTGTTCCAGGATCCACAGGAGCCAGGATGAGGGAACTTCTGAAGTGGCTTCTGGATAAAGAGACTCCTCCCAGTCACAGGGACATCTCCTACTCCCCTGAGAAACTACTTCCCCTCAATGCACCTGCTCATAGGTCAACAGGTGGCTGATATGCATCATACGCTCAGGAGACCTCAGATGAGCCAGGTGTGGGATCCTAGTGTCAGGCAGAGCCAAACCAGGACCAGGAAAATATCACAGAGGTCATGAGGCCCCTGGCACATGCAGTCCACAGGGGGGACACTCAGCCCAAAGACATTCTGAAAAGGTGTCTGGCCTGGGAGAGGAAGGGAAAATACACACATGTACGCATTTTTACAAATTTCAAGTGGTTTTTAGTGTACTTTTCTCTCATGTGAAGTGCTCAAACAGAAAACAAAACTTTTGCTTCTTATTTTATTACATTGGGGAGGAAAATTGTCACTGGAAATGGGGACAGGGGACTTGAATTTGAGGAATTCAATGATACATATGTACAGGTTTCGTCTGGGAGACTGGGTTCTGGATCTGACACTTTGCTTCCCTTACATTTAGAACTTTCAGGGGGCCCCAGGCAGGAGGGCCACACCTGTAATCCCAGCCACTCAGGAGGTTGAGGCAAATGTTCAAGCCATACTCATCCTCTGTCTCAAGATAAATGATAAAAAGTACGAGGGATGTAGCTCAGTGGAAAAGAAGCTCTGCATTCAATCCACTATGAGCCCCTGCCCCCCAAAAAAGAAAAGCTCAGGGGGAAGAAAAACCCGAGACCCCTGCAGATCCCAGCCTCCTTGGGTAAGAAAAGGGCCCATGGAGTGGTGATTCTCAGGGTCCCAACACTCTGAAATCCACCACAGAAAAAATTCAGGGAGGAGACTTGAGAT